>NC_044981.1:129820879-130059836 GCF_008728515.1 Papio anubis
GTGATGCTTTTCAAATCCCGTATCAGAACATATGGTTTGACTAAGACTTTTTGTAGTGTATACATCTATTTACATAGACACTTAAAATGTTTTAAAATATATCATATTTAATTTGACACAATGAATTGCCCTTCCTGAAAACACCTGGGAAAAAACTATGCTAAAAATCTGAAATATGTGGTTTTTGAACCTGTGAATTTAGAATGTTTTTGATGAGAACATGCAAAGTAAAGTAAATAACAAATTTACATCATAAATTTCAGAGGTAGAGCAGGCTCTGGGATTGGCTTAATGCAGTGGTTGCATCTCCATTTCTCTGCTATTCCTTTAGCTGTACTTGCCTATGTGGCTGCATCCTCATATTGGTATAACTGGCGATAGCAGTGCTAGGCCTCCCACTGGTACACCACAATGTATTTACAAGAGAAGAGACTACTCTCTCAGGAGAGCCCAGCCATCTTTCTTCATGTCTCATGGTTCCAAATTGGGTCACACATCACGTATAAAATAATTGCTGTGGCTGCATTGATTTAGCACTGTTTCTGAACCTGTTCCTGTGGCAAGGGTAATGGGATTACTGTTTTTATGACATAAACTTCCTTAGAAGCTCATGGGCTGCCCAGAAGAGATGTGGACACTTAAATAAAAATCAGGACATTCTCAAGAAGGAGAAATGGGCCAATGGTTGTTGGAGAAGACAATCAACAATTTCTGCTCTAATGAAGAATAACATAACTGTTTTTCAATTATATTGTCAATTGTTCTTTATAATTGTTTTTCAATTACGTTATATACATAAGGTATATAAAGGGCATACCTGTATGTTATGTAGATTTTAGCAGAATTAAAATTGAACTAAAGCTGTCTTCTAAACATAAAGGGTCACAGTTTAGCACACAGTCTATATCAATCTGAATAACACATTCAAAGGCTCACCAATTTCCCCTTTGGCGAGTAATAAACCAATTAGAGGACAAATTCCAAATGCAAAACATTGTTCTAACCCAAAAGAAGTATGGGTATTTAAAAAATATTTTCTGACTAGTTAAAAAAATGGTTTGTTTGAGCAGAGTATTATTAATAAAATATGTGCACATGGAAAAAATGTATACAATTCTGAAGTTGTATATATATTTTTATAGTCAAAGGATTGAAGTAGACATACCTATATTGTTAAGTGCTTCAGTCTTTTGTTTCTCAAGAAAAGTAAAAAGTATATATAATATACAAAAATCTGTTTATATGTCTTGATTAGAAAATGCATTTAAATTGTGTGTTTCACTTTTCTGGCTTCTTCAAGAAAATCATAACCCAAATTTGACAATATGAGCAACATAAAGACAAAGTAAGGAATATATACAACTCATTCTTAAACTGAAACTGGCTCAAAGCACCAAACAAATGATTTGCTTTATTGTGTGCCTGACTTGGCTGTGCTAGCAAATTCAGCCTGAGCCACATGCCCCCAAGATCATAGCTTTATGCCTTTTCCCACACACAAAATCTCATAATATGCATAATATGATTGGTAACATTCAAGTTAGAAACATAAAGGAAATTTGAAAGCCATCTTTATTTCCTCCATCAACTCATTATTTATATTGAGAATATTTTCATTTTGTTTAATTAAGGTATGCTTTAAATTTTTAATCAACAAAAAGCAAACTTAAAATGTAATACATTTTACACTATAACAGTTTGCTTTAATAACTCTAGACTCTCTTCAAATAATGTTGGGGTTATATCATCCTACTTATATTAAACCAAAGTAAACACTAACTATATATATATATAGTTTTGTTCAGTTCAGGAGCCTAAGTAGACAATATTTTAAAATAAATGATATATAGATGATATATAAATGATATATAGAAATAAATGATATATAGAACACTGCAGGCATTTAATAATTTTTCATATATTAAATTATATTTTTAAAAGAAATACAATGTTATGTGTTAAAATGCATATATATATTTCTTTTGGATTCCAAACAACAGAAAATTTCTGTGTGCGTATGTATAAAAAATAGAAAGGAACCGTGGTTAGAAGATCTTCAGTGAAAGCAAATTTATTATTTTCCTGTTTTTACATGTATAGAGTTCACAAATGTCATCCCATTATAAGAACGACACATGGCTTACAAACCATTTTAAAACTAGAGCTTCACAGCTTCTTTTAGTGCTCTAAACTGCACTTATTGCCAGGTTCACTGTGGTTACCAAAACTTTGTTTTTCTAGGACTGAAAATATTTTGTTACTCAAAAACCATGTCATATTATTTACATAAATATGAATAAATTATATTTATCATATAATTTAGATAAAGAGAGCTTAGGCCAAAATCAAAATAAGAACAGGTTATTTGCACTTGAAGCAACATATCTTTGAAAAGTCCAGAAGTATTTATAGAACAGCTCTCATGATGCTGTTCTAGCCTTGACTCCATCACTCTTTTCTTAAGTCTTCAACTTTGTCCAGTTTCCAATTACCTTAAATGTTTGTGCTGCTATAACAGAATACCATAGGCTGGGTAATTTATGAAGAATGGAAATACATTTCTTTACTGTTCTGGAGGCTGAAAGCCCAAGATCAAAACAATGGCATCTGGTAAGGGACTGCTTGCTGCATCCTCACATGGTAGAAGGTGGAAGGGCAAGAGAGACGAACATTGAATTCTCATATGGAAGAGCTAAAAAGAGAGTGAGTCCACACCCACAAGCCCTTTTTATAATTGCATTAATTCATTTTGCCCTCATGACCTAAATGCCTCTCAAAAGGCCACACCTCCCAATACTGCTGCATTAGGAATTAAGTTTTCAACACACAAATTTTGGAGGGGACACATTCAAACCATAGCACCAACTTTCCAATTTATGTCTCCTACATAAGAGGGAAGATTCTGTAAAGTTCTTAAAACATCAAATAAATGAGGGATAAATATAATAAACACAAAATATTAAGAAAGGTGGTCTGCCGCTTAAAAGGGGTGGGCCAAATTTTTCAAATTATTCCAGCATTGCTTAACTACCTGATACCATAAAGAAAGATGAGAATCTCCTCAATTTATTTTATGAAGATAGCACAAATGTATTGCCAGAACCTGGTAAACTATGTTCCAAATAAAATAAAATTGAATGTGGAATTATTGAACTACAGATTTTTAAACAGCATTTGCCGCCCCTTATATATTGGTATGTAAATAAACAACAAACAACATCAAATTAAAACCTTGCCTTGCTTGGATATGTCTAGTATTCAATCAGAAAAAAGTCATTTTTCAGAGACTTAACATCAAGCAACTAGTGCAGTCCTGCCCTTTTGTCCTGGGTCTGAGATTTTAGTTTTGGCTCAGTTTTCTGTGCCTGAATCTCTTGCTTGACAATCTTCCCAGCTCTGCCCAGCATTCATCCTTTAAAAACTACTTCTGAATGTGAATACATTTGCTTAGTTAAGGTCCCGAAACTGCTGACACTAATCCTGAGGCTGACTGCCTTTGACTCACCTTCAGGGTGGGACACCTGGATGCTGACTTATCTGAACTGGCTGATATCAGAGCTGTTACTGTCTCCATTCTGCTGGACGAGACAGCATCTCAGAATACGGCATTCAGTCTGTCCTTTTGCCATCTGACTAATCCTCATACGCATTTTGGTTCTGGGTATCAGTCCCTCCAAGTCTGACTCCTTTTGATTACCTTTAACCAAGCAGTGCCTGACAATGACAGACTTTGCTTATATATTACCTCCCCATCCTGAATCACTAATCTTTGTATATGTCCCCATAACAACAGCTAAAAAAGGAACACTGATGTGACACTACTATCAATAAGTCGATTTCCCTGTGGAGACACACACACACGTACACTAGCAGATAAATATAAATACATATGCAGACACACACAGGAGACCAGGTGACAATTAGCCTATAATTTCCTAAATAGGTAGAATTGCCTTAAATACTCATGAAACCCGTCAATAAGTCAATTTCCCCATTCCTCAATAAGTTATGGGGAAATTGACTTATTGATAGGTGTCATGAGTATTTAAGGCAGTTTATCGTACCTAGTAGTACCTGGCAGATGCTTGTTCAGTGACTGAGAAACTATATGCCCAATTTCAGTCATGGGCCTGCTTTCCACACCCTTCTTGTACTTTTAATGACATGTCTAGTCTTTCTAATGACTTTATATTTCAGTCAAGTCTTTCTATTTGTATTACACTTTTTTTCCTCAATTCTCAGGAGTGAAGCTTTCTGGATGAAGTTCTTTAGAAAATCTTGACACCCATTGTGGTCCCACTGGTAAAATTAAATGCCTCAAAAACATTAATTTAGTTCATGAAAAACTGTTAGAGCAACATTTTATCCAATATGCATATTTCAAAATACATTTGAATACATAATAATATCAATTGTATCTCTCTTCATATTAATAGGCACATTGTGTTTATTCAATATCAAGAAATCGCTTACTATGTCATTTAGAGGGATTAACAAAAATGTTTTAGGGTAATAGCAAAATATCAGGATCAGTACTGGCACACACAAGGAATGTCTCTGTTTGAAATATGGCAGCATTATTAGAAGAGGAGGCATGTGAAATTCTATATGCTACTTTATTAATGTGGGTAGCAATGTAATTTCTCAGATAGTTTTGTCTGACTTTCAGCATCAGTGGAAGTAAATTTGAGACACGTTTCATTATAATTTAACTTATGGCATGTCTGAATCAAGTGTCACCCATCATTAACTAACCACCTACCACCTACACATACATTTTCACCCACCCATGTTTGCTTATTGAGGTCAACCTATCAAGTCTTATGTTCCCCTAAGCACCTCCTGAGTCCCCGTTTCTCACAGCCCTCTCCCTATTTTGTCTCCTTTCTCACCTGTTTTCTTTTGGCCCTGCTCTCAATGCTCTCTCCCTGGTCCCTAAACTACCCTGTTCCCACTTGAATGAATGAAAACAAACTGACTTTGAAACATTTAAGTAGATCCCTTGCCTTGACATTTTTGACATCATGAAGGTCAATATTGCCTTCACTCAAAGCCAAAAACTGTTCCAGATTTATATGAATTAAAGCTACCTGTGGACCAAGAGATCTTTGACCTTGACTCTATCTTAACTTGATTACTAGGCAATTATGAAGAATAAAGAATAACAATATCTAACTAAAAAGGTCATTATGAAGATTAAATGAGATTTTGTCAATGTGTTTCACTCTAATCAAGGTAATGTATTAGTCTGACTTAACTAGGCTTTCCCATAACAATCAGACTCTTGTCTCAGGACAAATGGTGTAAGTTTAAAATCATTTACATAGTTCTGACCTAACATTTGTAAATACTTATATTTAAATCAGAATGTAGTTTTCATATAAAAGAGTCATCCATTGGCCTAGTAACTGGCTTCCTGTCTTATTCAGAAAAATAATTCTAATTATAAACATAAACAATACTGTTTTAATGTAATATGTATCACCAAAGTAACAACTAATGGATCAAATTAACAACTTCCAAAGAAATATGTAAATGAAGTAGATGTAATAACAGTCTTCTTATCCATAGGCTTTTTGCTGTAAAATTAATTCTATGGGTAGAGTTAATCATCTTCTTTATTTGAATTTGATCATTTTCCATATAGAAAATTTAAGAGTAACAACTTCAAAACAGGCCAGGCATGTGGCTCATGCCTGTAATCCCAGAACTTTGGGAGGCTGAGGAGAGCAGATCACTTGAGGTCAGGAGTTCGAGACCAGCCTAGCCAACATGGTGAAACACTGTCTCTACTAAAAATACAAAAACATTAGCCTGGCCTGGTGGCAGGTGCCTGTAATCCCAGCTGCTTGGGAGGCTGAGTCAGGAGAATCGCTTGAACCTGGAAGGCTGAGGTTGCAGTGAGCCAAGATTGTGCGCCATTGCACTCCAGCCTGGGTGACAAGAGCAAGATTCAGTCTCAATAAACAAACAAACAAAAAACGTGAGTTCATACTAACTGTCTCCAATTCTAAGCCAATACTACACCATACTAGTATACTAGTCTCTTTCTCTTGTGTGTCTGTGGATTTTCACTCCAAAAGTGGGAAATCTGGCTCCCACCATGTACCATTCATGTACTTAATTTTTTGATTCCATTGTACATGTACATCAGTTATCAGAATTATTTCCTGTACACCTATGAAAAACAACTTCATCAACCATAGTATAGAGCTCATGTGCAGTTTCTTTTACTTTTAGTCTTACAGACTCTACTCGTTTCCAAAGTCAACATCTTTTGCCTTCACCCTCCTGAGTGAGGTGGTTGCTTTTCTTCTTTTTTTTTTTTTTACAATTGTAATGCAGATATATTCTTGTTACGATCTCCATTTCTTCCTGAGATCCTTCAATCTCATATATAATTTTTTTGTAATTTCACACTTTAGGGTTCACTCTTTCTTCAGTAGAGTTCTATGGGTTTTGACAAATGCATAATGTCATGTATCTGTGATTACACTATTACACAGAATCGTTCTACTATCCTAAAATTCCCCTTTGCTTCACCTATTCATCCCTTCCCCCTCCCCCACGACCCCTGGCAACTACTGATTACTTTATCGTCTCCATAGTTTTGTCTGTTTCAGAAAGTCATATAACTGAAATCACAACAGTATGTAGCTTTTTCAGATTGGCTTACATCATTTAGGAAAAAAAAATTTCTAAAGCAAGTAATTAAGATGTAATTCTTTTAAAGTTTAGAAAAGGAGTATAAATATCCAGTAAAGATTAAAGTTTATAAGAATCAAATTTAAAATACATGGTCTTTATAGCACTCAGAGTCACTAGGATATGATAGTTAATACCCAACAAGCATTCTTTCTGAAAAGGTCCTTAATTCCTAATCCTGTAAATCAAGGCAGGAACTGTCCGCAGGAGCACACTGGCCAGTCTTAATTGCTGGGGATGGCTGGTCTAACGGGAGAGGTAACTTCTAAAGAAACTAGGATTTATCCACAGCTAGAATTCAAACCATTTAAGGGATATGGTTAAGAGAGTAATTTCATTCTAAATTTGTTATTTCAATACCAGACCTTTTGAGAAACCATATTATGTTTAAAAACCAAATACCCATAGGTATGATACAGTCAAAAATATCCTCCACATGGCTTAATAGCGTACTATTTAAAGTGCAAAAATTATACCACACAGAAGCATGAGAAAGAAATGTAATGATCAAGCGGTTAAAGGGAATGTATTCTACTTAAGGACAAACGATTTTTTCTTGAAAAATAGCATTTAGACAAACTGCAAGCAAAAATATATTTAAGACATTAAAAACAATTATTGTTAAGCCAACGTCATTAGGTAGGAGAATGTTATTTAAATTTAATGCTGGAGTCTAGATAGATAAAAATAAATCCTTATGAATTATTCAAATAGGAGATGCAGACAGTATTTTGTTTTCAGACTCCTAGGTACCACTCTCACTACAGTTCTGAGTCAACTACTTGTATTGTGGTATCCTTAACTCATGCCAAAGCCAGGAAGTCCTGAACCAGAAATCTTCCAAGAAAGCCTATTCTTATGCGATATTTAATCTGATCTTTTTGGCAAGTAAAGACTAAGAATAATTTTGGATTGGGCTTCTGAACTTTTTGGCTGCTTATCTAAAGCGAATAGAACCAAACTACTGAAGGCTTTTGTACTTAAAACAAACAAACAACAACAACAACAACAACAAAACACACTTCTTCAGGGAAAAAAAGATAATTATATTGTTTCTTTAAAAACTAATTCAAAGGAGATTTGAGATATGCCTTCTAGATTTAGGCCAGAAAATTCTATTTTTTTTTATGATTGGAGAATAATAAGAAATAAATACCTATGGGCTTCCCTCAGAATAGGTATATCTTTCCCAAATTCTTTAAGATATCTAGAATAAAACTATGACACTACCAGGGATTATTTAAATTTGAAAGGTTTGGGAAACTGAGAGTGCAAAAGCCTGGTAACAGTTGTCAAATTATCTAAGATTTTGTTTAGCTGAGACCTTTAGAAATTACTTTTAGCCAATAGAATGGAGGCAATTTTTTATAGAAATTAACATTTTTCACCTACAAATTGGCATATATTTAAAAATTATAATGTGAAAAAAGTGAGAATTTAAGGAAACAGATACCTATACATTTTTGGTGAGAGAATAGACAATTCTTAGAATATTTTAGTAATAAACTATAATTTATTTATGGTTTTTAATGGTTTTTAAAAGTAAAAAACCATTAAACCATGTGTATCTTCAACTCAGTAATTCTATTTTCACTCTGGGAATGGGTCCGATTTAGTTACAAGGATGTTCATCAGATCACTTACAATGAATGGTACATATCAGAAACATCAAAATGTCCAACAATATGCATCCTTGATTCTAATAAATAAAAAAAGAACATAAATGATCCTTCTAAACCTTTTAATTTTACCAATAACCTTATTGGGTAAGTGCAATTCTATTCCCACTGAGGAAATTTACATGTGAGGAGATTAAGTAACTTGCTTGAGTTCATATCCCCGATAAGCAGCAGAGCTGGGATTTGAACCTAGGTTACCTCAGTCCAGAGTCCATACACTTAGTCACAATGAACTATGGTTATTGCTAATATTGACTGTGCTCCTACTATGTTCATCAAGCTGAGCATATCACTTGTCGTATTAATCGCTCTAGTTCTCACAACAACGCTATAGACACTCATTATCTCTATCTAATTCTTAAATAAATTGAAGTCATTATCAGTAATAGAACTATTTCTTCCAAGCTTGCTTTCTGCCATTAACCCTTACCCCTGTTCTTGCTGTTCCAGTTAACAAACAATTCATCAAGCATGGGACACTAAGACTTCTCTTCACTATTAGAAATCCATTCCTCCTTGAGATCTGGGGAGGTACATATAGACTTGAATATCTTCCCTTGATTAATTTCAAAATCATTCTCTTGAAAAGATATTTTTTATAGAACTGTATTTTAAGGAAGTCACCCTCTTCTAGTTTAACTGAAGATGGAAGAGGGTGGATGAATTTTTATTCAGATTAACATGTTTCGGCTAGGCAAATGGAGTCAATGTGCTTTTTTTTTTTTTTTTTTTTTTTCTTTTTTTTGGAGACTGAGTCTCGATCTATCTCCAGGCTGGAGGGCAATAACAGCATGATCTCAGCTCACTGCAACCTCTGGCTTCCGGGTTCAAATGATTCTCCTGCCTCAGCCTCCTGAGTAACTGGGATTACAGGTGCCTGCCACCATACCTGGCTAATTTTAGTATTTTAGTAGAGATGGGGTTTCACCATGTTGGCCAAGCTCAACTTTAACTCCTAACCTCAGGTCATCCGCCTGCCTTTGCCTCCCAAAGTGCTGAGATTACAGGCATGAGCCACCACACCTGGCATCAATGTGCCTTTTATGTCATATTTCACTAGTTAGAATCTGTATATTACTTTTGAAATTAAAAAATTAATATTGAGGTTTTTTATTTTAAAGTGAATGTACCTGAAAGAAGAAATGAATAACTTCTTGAGTTATGAACCATACCTCTATCTCAATCTCCATAATATATTCAAATAACAACTGGTCAACGCTGCAGCTATAGTTTAGCACCGTATTTGATCATTTAATATTGTGCTCTTTGGCCCAGCTAGTTCTCTTACTTTGTGACCTTTAATCCTCTTTAGGAAATAGCTACAATGCTTTTTGTAAAACAGAATTTCTGCCTCTGCAGAAAGATTATATAGTAATAACAATATTATCCCCCCAACTCCTTCAACTTTAATTTTAACCCTCAGTCCAGCTGATCAGATCAGATCAGAGTTTGGTGCTTATTAAAAGTGTTAAATTTTTGTAACTTATAGCAAAGACAAGCGCAGGAAAAAAGTTTTGCAATTTAAAACATTTTGAGAATCAAAAAGCAAGACTTTGAATGACTCTGGTAATAAAGTTAATGCATAAATAATCAATACAGAGGATTCTTGGACTAAAAAGGGAAGAATTAGTTTAAGAGGAAACTAAGGATTAACAATGCATTGATGAGTATCCACGAATAAGAAGCTTGTGCCTGTCTCCAATTCCAGAGCCTGTAAGGGCATGAGAGGAAGGGTGATGAGCTGATGAGGGAGATAGAATTAAATACCTCATACAGCTATTGTATATTTTAGAGTATAGAATGATGGTTATCTTACTTTAGCATGCGTCAGAATCACCTAGAGGGCTTGTTAATACACATATTGTTGAGTCCACATTAGGGATTCTGATTTAATAGATCAGTGGTGGAGCCTAACAACTTGAATTTCTAGCAAGTCTCAGGTGACATCAATGATGCTGATTAGGGAACACATTTTAAAACCACTGACATAGAGGACTTGTCTTTTATTTCCCTGGTGTGCTGAATACTGTCCATTTACCCCTCCAGATCTACTTTCTGCTGTTCTCCACATTGCTCTGAATTCCAGGAGGCTGTTCCTGAGCAATATGAGTGAATCAATGGATCCCCTTCTCCTTTGGTTCCCAGTTGTTTTGAACTAATGGAGTATACTAACAGAAGGGAAAGAAGAGAATGACATTGGTTATTTATTCCCTAGGCTCCCTCTCTGCCCTGTCACTGCAGATTGACTGCCTCCCTAAAGAAGGACACAGAAAGTATCATGAGGCCCTCTCCAGCCTTTCATTATTGTTCTCTTGACTTGATCCTTACACCTACAGGTGGTAACAGTTTCCATTGCCTTTAGCCCTGGGTTCCTGGAAATTCCTTATTGTGTTCCCAGAACATGCCCAGATATTTATAAATAGTCTCTTTTTTAGTCTGACCAAATTAGTATTTCCAGCATAACAGATGCTTCCTGTCAGTACCCTAATACAGCAGGATAAGTGGTCATGCTTAAGCAATTGCTTCCCCTACATCCAAAATGTCTAGGATGAGAAGGTCTACAATAGCTCTGCTAAGTTTTCTGTAGTCCTGAACCTGAAAGCTTTATATATCTCTCTCAAGGATGTGAAGAGAATGGTCGTGGAGGAAGGAGGCTCCTTATTATGTAGTGACAGAAAGTTTAGTAACACTGCCACCAGCAGTAATGTGGAAAGCAGAAAACAACCAAGTGCATCACTTAAAACTGTGGATATAAGCATGCCACTTCAAGTGCAATTGATGACCGGCCATTCCGAGCCACCAGACAGAATGTATATCCCTCTGGTCAACTATCCTCTCAAGTAGCCAAGGAGATTTCAAGGCAGTGTGTTGAAGTTGCTGCTTTATTTCTTCTTGTTGCATGTATTAGAATGCAAGACAGATATGCTGAAGGAAGAACTGTTAACAAAATGGAGCCAAGGATTGTCAAAGTTGAATATTCCCAATTCTCTAAGTGGCTAAAATTAAAATATTAAGAGATTAAGAAATTGCCCCTGGATGTAAGGATCATCTCAAGGATACTATGAGAGGAACATGGGCCATACACAAAGCTGAGGGTGTGACTATAAAATTTCTTAGGACTTCATAAAGAGCTAAGGCATTGTCTCAGAAAACCACTTGATCATACAATGGCTTTTGTCTAATGGAATGAACTTCAATAAGTCATTAAGTTCAAATTAAAGTTAATTTGTTACTCAGCATTAGATAACTAATTGTAGTATACTGTAAGAGCCATATTGTGACTACAAGATTAATGATTGTCATGAGGCCCACTCAAACAGCTTGCAGGACTGATGCTGTGTAATACACTGTAGCCCAGGGATTTCCAGGAGACCAAAACACCTCAGCACAGACACAATTCTCATAAACCTTAAAAGAAAACTTACCCTTACAAGAACAGCTTAAACTCTCTTTATGAAAGAAACACCCGTTAACTGACCTGGACTGAAAACCTTCCCATTCAGGCAATCATCTGACCCCTAATTCTATCCAGTTCATGCCACTGGGCTATTCCTGCTGTCTGTCTTATAAAAGCACTGCATTAATAGCTTGAACATCAGATGGTATCTAAGACTCATCTTTGACATCAATCAGATTGATGGGGAAAAGTTGCCTCTGGGGAAACTGATTAACTGGGACCGCCCAAGAGCCCCAGACATGACTACTACACTATGTTGTTGAAATTTGGGTTATTGTTCGTTATTGTTTCGCATAACTAAATTTGAGTCCTGAGAATGCACATCTGCAGCATTTTAATATCCCAAAGGAAAACACAAATTCGACGGGATCAAAACTGAATTCTCATTCTCTGCCTCATTTCATGGACTAATCATCCATCTTCTCAGTCACTATATAGTCCCTTCTTGCAGCTCTCAACTCCTGACACACACACACACACACACACTCATACTCACACTTGCATTCGGTAACTAGATATAACAGATTCTGCCGCCTTAATGATGCCCAACTTTCATTCATATCTTAGTGAAATGCTTTTGCCTGGATTATTGCAAACCTGACTGATCTGATGGCTTAGTTTCTCACAGATCCATCCACAATGTTACTACAAGAGGGATTATCCTAAAATGAAAATCAGGTTATAGCTCTTTCCTTTATAAAGAACTTTATTGGTTTTCAGGAGAAAGCTCAGATACAAGTCTTCCCATATTTTGATTCCTGACTATATTTCTGCTTTATCCTCCACAACCTTCTCACATAGATCCTTTCCTCTGACCATACTAGTTTACAAAACACATAATGTTTTCTTTCTCTGTGCTTTTCATACATACGATATACACAATGGAAGTTGCTCTTTCTTTACTTCTCTCACCAGCTAATTCCTTTTCACAGTTTGAAACAGCACCAATATAATGTCCCTAACTTATTGGTGTGTGACATTAATCAAATTACTTGAAATTTCTGAGCCTTTATTTTCTTATAAGTGAATGGAGATTATAGTAGTATCTATATTCTGAGCTGGAAGGGAGGATTAAATGAGATATTGGATTAAAAGAGTTTATCAGAGTGTCCAGTATGATATCGTTGTTTGTGTGTTTTCATAGCACCACATGAAGAGATTTCTTTTTAGAACACTATGACCTTGTTTAAAGAGAAATGATGTTAGAATGCTAACATCCTAGGATACTACTTGAAACCTCAGAGTCATACGTGTCACTTCAAATGCAAACAACACATTCTTCTCAACCAGCCATTCTGAGCCATTTGACAGAATACAAATCCTCTGGTCAACTAAGTACTCTCAAGTATTATTATTTCCATATTTTTTCCTCTATGAACCTCCTTCCTAATTATTTTCAACACTCCTTTTGAAAACAATGTTTCATTAAAATAAATTTCACATTCCCATATTCTGAAAACACTCCCTCTACAATCTCGTCTTACACTAAAATCTTCCTCTTGCCCCAAAGCCTTTTGAAATGATGGGTGTTCATTTTCCCACAATGTGTTTATCAAAACATCACAAAGACAATATTTGCATTCTCCTCTTTCCCCTTTTCTGCGGCTACTTCTAGACCATTGCTTTTCTACATTTATGAAAAGTGAACAAACAGCAAAAAATCTCTTTAAAGTTCTGGACATTCCCTCACAATGTGCTGCGTCTTTTTGGATAGAGTCTGATCTCATTTTTTATGCCTTACCTTTTGTTATCTTTTTAAAAACACTGGTAGCCTTTGTTTCTTTTTGGTGTGTTCCTGCTATTTGCTGTCATCTGCTGGTTTTTCTTCATGGTGAAGTGCTTACTTGAGTATGTTTGTGATCCGGATTGTGACTTTATCTTCAGAGAATCTCGAGAATGTGTCTTCCTCCAGAGTTGTGTTATTTTTACAGAACTGTACAATTATCATAAAATTATTATAGAAAGTGGACATTATTACTCTTACAATATTGTTTCACAGTTTTTGGCTTCCAGATCCTACAGAGAGAGTAAATTCAAATCTCAAAATCACAAGGCAGAAGGCAGAAGGCATGGATACAAATAACCAAGGAGACTCATTTCCCATCCTCACCCCAGGACAAAACAGAAAAACCCCCATGTCATCCTCTCTGCTGTGTCAGAAAACCATGGTTGAAAAATGCCTATCCTGACAGGCAGTTTGTTTCTGATACACCATTTGATTGAGGTTGTATCCCTGGCTTTAAGGAGAAGACTCAGAACTTCTATCTCAACATAACTTAAGGCTGAATATCCTCTTTCCAAAGGCATGTAAAAGCCAAGTCCTTGGCTACTAAGATTGAAAAATACCCGCAGGCAACTGCAAAATAAACTCTTACTGTTCTGGTTTTCATTTTCCTCTTGGTTTCTAACTTCCAGAGATTTCCTTATGTCTACATAGATGTGTGCTTGTATGTACGTATGCATTTATGTATGAATATATTCTTGCAAGGTCAGTTAGGCATTTAAATGGATATTTGTTATATTGTATCCAGCAATTCCAGGTGATACAGAAGGGTTTTCAGGTTTTCTAATCGACCACATTGACAGAAATGGAAGTCTTCTGGTCTATTTCCCTATTTTTTTTTTCCTTATGGTTTCTTCTTACTTCTAGTTTCGGCTTATTCAGAGCTTTTCATGGCCCTGCTAACAACTACATTCTCTTTACCACATGAATACCATGCTTCAGAGATTTCACTATTGATACGCCCAAGAGAAAGGAGGGTTTGTCCTAGCCAATGACAATTATTTCCTGTTTAAAAAGAGCTTTGCTGCAATAAACATACATGTGCATGTGTCTTTATAGCGGCATGATTTATAATCCTTTGGGTATATACCCAGTAATGGGATGGCTGGGTCATATGGTACATCTAGTTCTAGATTCTTGAGGAATCGCCATACCATTTTCCATAATGGTTGAACTAGTTTACAGTCCCACCAACAGTGTAAAAGTGTTCCTATTTCTCCACATCCTCTCCAGCACCTGTTGTTTCCTGACTTTTTAATGATTGCCATTCTAACTGGTGTCAGATGGTATCTCATTGCGGTTTTGATTTGCATTTCTCTGATGGCCAGTGATGATGAGCATTTTTTCATGTGTCTGTTGGCTGTATGAATGTCTTCTTTTGAGAAAAGTCTGTTCATATCCTTTGCCCACTTTTTGATGGGGTTGTTTGTTTTTTTCTTGTAAATTTGTTTGAGTTCTTTGTAGGTTCTGGATATTAGCCCTTTGTTAGACGAGTAGATTGCAAAAATTTTCTCCCATTCTGTAGGTTGCCTGTTCACTCTGATGGTAGTTTCTTTTGCTGTGCAGAAGCTCTTTAGTTTAATTAGATCCCATTTGTCAATTTTGGCTTTTGTTGCCATTGCTTTTGGTGTTTGCGGCACTATTCACAATAGCAAAGACTTGGAATCAACCCAGATGTCCATCAGTGACAGACTGGATTAAGAAAATGTGGCACATATACACCGTGGAATATTATGCAGCCATAAAAAAGGATGAGTTTGTGTCCTTTGTAGGGAAATGGATGCAGCTGGAAACCATCATTCTCAGCAAACTATCGCAAGAACAGAAAACCAAACACTGCGTGTTCTCACTCATAGGTGGGAACTGAACAATGAGATCACTTGGACTCGGGAAGGGGAATATCACACACCAGGGTCTATCATGGGGAAGGGGGACGGGGGAGGGATTGCATTGGGAGTTATACCTGATGTAAATGACGAGTTGATGGGTGCTGACGAGTCGACGGGTGCAGCACACCAACATGGCACAAGTATACATATGTAACAAACCTGCACGTTATGCACATGTACCCTAGAACTTAAAGTATAATAATAATAATAATAATAATAATAAAAGATTTAGGTTTTTAGATAGCATCAAGTAATTTCAGGACATTAAAAAAAAAAAAAAAGAGCTTTGCATAGCAGGCCATCATTACAGGCCACTGGGCAGACTGTGGATTGGCTGCCCCAGTGTTAGTGACTCACAAGTGGGTTCAGTTAGCTATGATTACAACAGTGTGGCCATTCATCTACAAAATGAATGCTATCTCAACAGACTCTTCGGTGAGGCAATTCTCTTATATAGTGACTATCATTATGAAAGTAACCATGAGACAAGATGGTGCCAAAAGCGAAGAAGGAAGCTCCTGCCCCTCCAAAGCAGAAGCCAAAGAGAAGGCTTTAAAGGCCAAGAAGGCAGTGTTGAAAGGTATCTACGGCCACACACACACAGAAAAAGATCTGCACATCACCCACCTTCTGGCGGCCCAAGACACTGCGACTCCGGAGGCAGTTCAAATATCCTCGGAAGAGCACTCCCAGGAGAAACAAGCTTGACCACTATGCTATCATCAAGTTTCTGCTGACCACTGAATCTGCCACGGAGAAGATAGACGACAACAACACACTTGTGTTCATTGTGGATGCTAAAGCCAACAAGCACCAGATTAAACAGGCTGTGAAGAAGCTCTATGACATTGAGGGGCCGAGGTCAACACCTGATTCGGCCTGATGGAGAGAAGAAGGCATATGTTCAACTGGCTCCTGATTACAATGCTTTGGATGTTGCCAACAAAATTGGAATAATCTAAACTGAGTCCAGCTGATTAATCCTAAATATACGTATATCTTTTCACCACATACATGCCTCTCTGTCAATTTCTGGTTGGGCTGAGAAGCCATACACAGGCACTGACATTGTAACAGGGTTTGGGCAAGACTCCTGTTCTACTTATCCTTTTGAAACACTCACCTTGCCACTCCACCATGCCTGATTACTCCAGAGATCTTTGTGATTAGAGTTAGTGTCCTAGAAAAACCAGAACTCAGAACTTGCTTTGTGAGGGTAACAAGAAGCTTTACAAGAACCCCTTCTTTTATCCTTGGAAGAGGCTGTGTGAAACCATTGCCCAGAGTTTGAAGGGCATTAGCATCCATTTCAGGGGAGTGTGGGTTGGCTGGCTTTTAGGTAGCATTTGTCCTCACACACCCATCTACTATGTCCAACCGGTCTGTCTGCTTCCCTCACTCCTTGCCCAATAAAGGACAAGGACTTCAACAATAAATAAATAAATAAAAGTAGCCTACATAGTGAATGAATGACCTACCTAGTGTCTTACCACCTGGAAAACCCAGGAACATTAGTTACACACCAAAGAAGTGTCAGTATGATAAAGCTACGTATTCTCTTTCAACCTATTCCAACCTCATCCTTGAAGTTCTTCTTTCAGTCTTTCCCACATACACCCTAGTCTCCTTCCTCCCATTTTCATTTCTGCTTAGCCAAAGCCTCCCCCAGGTAGAATTTTTCCCACTCCAGTAGGTTCCTACAAATGGTATAATTATGTTGTCTTAAATTCCCAGATCCTAAAGTTTGAAACCATCTCTGTAGAGACCATCTCTACATAAAAATTGGAAACAGGTTACCATTAGGTGCTAAGGCCAGATATCAGCATTTTTCAACCATGGTTTTCTGACATATTGGTCTCAACAATTGTGAGATAATTTTAAATATTTTGTTATTAACAATAAATCATAATAATTATGAGGAATTTGCTTTTTATTTCATAATGTCACTTGCATCATGATCATTTGCATTCTGAGTGAAAATTTTAAAATAAAATTATAAGTAATATATCAGTAAAATCTCTGTATTTGAAAACTAGACGTAAAATTCATTGGAAGGAAATCAGGGAGTGAAGAAGGGCTCAAAATGTATCAAAGGATGAAGAACAAGGCTTCAGAATACACACAGAAAGCAAGTCAGCTCCCAAAGCTCAGAGGCAGGAGCTCCCACAGTTGTCTCCCAGATGGCAAAGGCTGCTGAGGACTCCACTAGCAGGAGGGTGGAAAGCTAACCATTAAGATACTGCCTACTCTTCTACTCAAGATTCATATTCAAAAGCAGGGCAACTGATTGGTCTAATTTGTCCTTGACTAGAAAACATCAGACCTCTGATTACAGCAGTAATGATGCTGTCTTAAAAAGAAAAATGTATGTTGAGCAGTGAAATAAAATAAAGTATGACTACATCCATAGCAGTTTCAGTAAGCAATGCTTGTCTGCCCTGTGTTTTTTTTTTCTTACTGAGAAGAGCAGATGGAGAGTTACAAAACAGTAGGAACCAAGTGTTTTATACAAATTCTAAGCATCCTTTACACAAGCCCCAAGCATCATACTTTTTAGAAAAAGTCAGTGCTTTAAAAAAATTATGTGTGATGAAGATAGCTCCTGATTCAAATCCAGAAGCAAAACTAACAAGTATAATGTATATGCTTTGTAAATATTCTTAAATCAGCAAATGCAAGCCTATCACTTGTTATAAAACAGAAAGGAAAATAATTTCTCTACTCCCACCTCAACAGCCCCCTTTGTTTACCCCTGATTTCTGTGGAGGTTTTCAGGCCCTCATCTCAGTGTCTTCATGCTCTGTGCTCATTGTGTGTGAGTCATGATGAGGCTGTCAGAAGCAGGGTTGCCAGAGTGGGGCTGGCATCAGCGATCATTCCTGAAGTGCCAATGGGCATGATGTGCAGACAATTCCAGGCTCTTCCTTGCCTTCACAACTTTTGGTAACAGGTGCAGCAAATGAACTCCTGCCACCGTCTTCCTTAAATGCACACAAATAAAGCATTACCATGTCTTGGATGTGAAGTGCTGCCTACTTCCATGAATCATATTTTGTGTTCATGACTCTGCAACTGGGAATTAGTCATTTAGACTTAATTAGTTTCTTCAAAATAGCAAATGCCTGTGCCAATAATTTAATATCCAGATGTAATTTATATAGCCATATAACATCTACAAAAATGCCAATTTCCACACTTAACCGATAACAACATACATATATTTTTTTGCACTCTGCCGACAAAACCCCAAATGAACTCCGAGTCATGTGTTGAAACTGGCTGCTCTCCTCCATTTGTAAGGGCAGTCAGAATTAAGGGCTGACTTTCAGCGATGCTGAATCCAACCAAGTGCTTGACAAGGCCCCATTCAAGGAAAATGCAAATAGAACAAATCATGCTTCAGGCAACTTGTAAAGTTGTATTTAAATTTAATAATTTTATCAGATTTTGACTAAATGACAAAATTACATGACAGACCTGTATTTTTTTAGGTACCTAAATCACAACTACATAGAGAAACAAGCATGACACTAGAAATATAAATAACTCTTTGAATCTGACGCTCGGTTTTTCTATCACAAACACAAGCTCAAGTGTATAGAAATGGGTCTCATCCTTAGCTTTATTTTCTATGCATTTAATATTTGCAGAGACAGAAAAAGAGAAAATTTAATGTGTGGACTGTCCCTGAGATATTTCTTAAATTATTTGCAATCATCACAAGAGTACAATAATCTATTTTGCTGAGGATGAGCAAAGCATATTTAAATTTCCAACTCAACCAACAACAATTTTTGAGTTTCTGCTGTGATTTAAATATATGTAACATCTCCGAAAGTGACTGGAGAATATTTTGTAGACACAAGTGGTTGTTGTTAATTTAATAAATATTCATTTTACATCTACTAATATGGATGTAATCACAAAACAAAATAAACCTCATTACAATTTTTCAAAGTAGGAAATGTATGATTACTAGTTTTGGCCATAGAGTCTCTAATAATTGCTATTTAGTGAATACATGAAACAAATATCAATATATGATGATACATGGAGAAATTATTTAATTTGGTGCCTGCTGAGAAGGGCTAGTGACCTAGGTCATAACTTAGCAGGAAACTGAATTGGGTTAATCAGGATCACCCTTGGGAACTTGAATTAAGTAATATAGATCAAGTGAGGCAGTTAATGGTGAATATAAAATTGAAAGGGTATGATAGAAGTGAACAGAGAAAACATGAAAGGCCAAATTCAAGGAAGGGTCAAGTTCAAGTAGAATTGGAAAAGGATAAAATAGTTGGTAAAGAAAACAGATAAAGTGCCCAGTCCCAAGAGTTATTTTGGGTTTCTGATGGATTTACTACTCCAATTTCAATGCATGTACTGAATTGAAGTCCCTTTTGTTCTATTACATTGCTTGGTACATGGCTTGAGTCTTTTTTCCTTAAAAAACAAACAAACAAACAAAGAGCCCAACTAAGGTATAGTCTATGTCTGTTAATCCTGAGAATGGTTGCATAATGCAGCAGCTGACTCTCCAAGAATGCTGGGTCTGCAGTCTCTCTGACAATTAAGTGTTCTTTGCATGATCAGCCATCTCCTGCTCTGGTGACAGAAGGTGAAAAGTTAAAGCTCTATTGGCACTAATAATCTCTTCCTTTTCAATTCCTGATGCAAATATCAGACATCTCACTTGAGTAAAAATGGACACTACAGCACTTCTAGTGCAATGACTTTACATTTCTCTCTCTGGCAACAGGGCTAGAAAGTATGTTCTGTTAATTACTCTAGGCACTAATATATTTTTTAGTACTGTGCTATATGCCTAAAATGTAAAGATTAACTAGTCATGGTTCTTACCTTCAAGGGGTTTGGGTTCACACTCTAATGGGAAAATTCACATGCAGCTAATTGCAGAAGGAAATAATAAATGCTCAAGTCTTTGCTTTTTTTTAATATGTTGTTCATCTTCTCCTAATCAATTTATGAGTTATTTATTTATTCTGAATATAATTGGAGTCCTTTGTTCCATGTAATCACTGTGAATACCTTCTTCTAACCTATGACTTGTCTTGTACAGGAACAATGTTCTAACAGAGGAATATTTCTGCTTGGAAGTATCAGAAAAGAATTCACTAATTGAACTGAACACTAAAATACATGTAGGATTTCATCAGGCAAAAAGTGGTAAGGGACTTTTAGGATGAGACAATTCATAAGAATGAGTGATGATATGGAGTTGAAAAAGTGTGAAGCTTAAGAAGTGGCAGACCTAGAACCCAAGACACATGTGTCAAGTGAAGCACAATGGAACCTTCGAGGCGGAGGTTACAGTGAGCTGAGATCACACAACTGCACTCCAGCCTGGGCAATACAGCAAGATTCTGTCTCAATTGGGAGAACGAGATGGTCGGATCACGAGGTCAGGAGATCGAGACCATCCTGGCTAACATGGTGAAACCCCGTCTTTACTAAAAAAAAATACAAAAAACTAGCCAGGCGAGGTGGTGGGCACCTGTAGTCCCAGCTACTCAGGAGGCTGAGGCAGGAGAATGGCATAAACCCGGGAGGCGGAGCTTGCAGTGAGCTGAGATCTGGCCACTGCACTCCAGCCTGGGCGACAGAGCGAGACTCGGTCTCAAAAAAAAGAAGATTCTGTCTCAAAAAAAAAAAAAAAGGGTGGTGCAGGAGGTGGAGAAAATTAAACTGAAATAATAAAGGGCATCCATTATGTGTCATACAAAGAAAAAGAGGGACCCAGTGGAGATTTTTCTAAACATTCTTATGTAGAACCCTCTGATCTTAAGTATAATGAATTTTGATATATAACCACCATTCCAATCAAGACATAGAATATTTGAAATACCCTATAAAGTACTTTCATGGCCCTTCTAAGTGAGACCCTCCTCACCCTCAGAGATAACTATCAATTAGTTCTGCCTATCTCAAACTTTATATAAATGACTTTCAACAGTCTGCATTCTTTCCTATCTGGCTTTTTTTCCATCAGCCTAGTATCTTTGCAATCCATCAATGTAGTTTGAGTCAGTGGTTCATTCATTTTTACTGCTGTGTATACCTTACTTGTATGAATATATCACAATGTATTTACCATTTGTCTTAGTCAGCTTGGACTCCCTTAAGAACATACCATATAGAACATTATTTTCTCACAGTTCTGGGGGCTGGAAAGTCCAAGAATAAGGTGCCAGCAGGACTGGTGTCTGCTGAGAGCTCTTTCCTTGGGTTACAGGTGGCCAACTTCTCACTGTGTCCTTACTTGGCCTTTCCTTAGTGCCTGTCTCTTTCTCTTCCTATCATGAACGCTGTATCCTCATGACCTCTTCAAAAACTAATTATCTCCCAAAGGCTAAATCTCCATGTACCATCATATTGTGGATTAGGGCTTCAACATGAATTTTGAGAGGACACAATTCAGTCCGTAGCATCATTTTCCTCTTTCTGAAAATGTTGATTATTTCCAGTTTGGGGCTATTGTAAATAAAACTGCCATAAATATTTTTGTACAAATCATTATGTAGACATACACACTCATATCTTATATGCACATATCTAAGAGTGGGATTCCTAGGTCATTATCTTTAGCTTTAGAAGATAATGCAAAACCAGTTTTCTCAAGTGGTTGCAATAAACTTATTTCTCACAGCAATTTTATAATTGTATAAGAATTTTAGTTGATCTGTGTCTGTCCTAGCATTTAGTATTGGCAGTAGTCCTTTTAGTTTAAGTCAGACTGGTACAGTATAGTGATATTTCTTGTGTGTTAAATTTGTATTTCCCTGATGAACAATGATATTAAATACCTTTGCAAATGCTGATTGGCCATTTGGATATCCTATTTTCTGAAGGATCTGTTCAAGTCTTTGCTTATTTTTTAAATATGTTGTTAATCTTTTCCTTATTATGAGTTATTTGTTTATTCTGAATATAATTGGAGTCCTTTGTTGCACGTAAACATTGTGAATACTTTCGTCTAATCTGTGACTTGTCTTTTCACTCTTCCACGGGTGTCTTATTATCATAAGTTCTTAATTTAAATGAAGTCAGATTTATCAAAATTTTTTTGTTTTATGGTTGGTGCTTTTCATGTCTTACTTAAGAAATTTTTGCCTATGCCAAGGTCATGAACATATTTTCCTATAAAATTTACTTTATAAATTTTGTCTTATCATTCATGTATTTAGGTCTATAATCCATCTCAAATTAATTTTTGTGTATGGTATGAGATATGGATCAGAGATGGGGCTAAAGATTCATTTATTCTGTGTGGATATTCAATTGTTATAGCATCATTTACTATAAAGGCCATCATTTCCATATTGCAATGATGTACATCTTTCTTGAATGTAAGTGACCATATATGTGTGGGTTTACTTCTTGATTTTTATATTCTGTTCCATTGAGTCTTTTATTAGTTTGGTTTTTTTTTTTTTCATTGCACCTATATATACTATCTTGATAGTAAATCTTGAAATACGGTGATATAAATCCACCAAATGTGTTTTTCTCCTTCAAAATTGTCCTGTACTTTCTAAGACTTTTGCAATTACGTATAATTCTAAAATCAAATTGACAATTTTCACATGCAGAGCACACACACACACATTGGGATTTCATTTGGAAGTGTATTGATTCAATAGATCAGTTTGGGGAGAATTTAAATCTTAATAATATTGAGGCTTCCAATTCTTGAGAATGGTATATCTTGCCATTTATTTAGGCCTCCTTTCTCTCAGCAATGTTTTATAATTCTCAGTGTAGAGATCATATACATCTTTCATTAAATCTATTCTTAACTATTTAATTTTTGATGCTACTATGGAATTAATTAATTTTACAATTTTTTCCATTGTTTCTTGCTAATAATCAAAATAACTGATTTTTGTAAGTTTATCTTGCATCTAACAATTGTATTAAATTTACTTATTTCTATTACCTTGTTTGAAGATGCTTTTGGATTTGAATTGTACAATCATATGATTTACCTTTTTCTTATTTTTCAACCATCTTAACACTTTATTTATTTTTTGTGTCTAACTGCAGTATTTATCATGGAAGGATTTTGAAGAGAAAAATGACCTGGTTGCATTAGTATTTTAAAAGATATTCTAGTAAAGGTGTGGAATCTATATAGAAGTGAGAAGTTAAGTCTGGAGAAACCTAATTAAGGAAACATATGTGGGAATCCAGAGACAGATGCATATTCAAGAAACTTTTCAGAAATATAATTGATGAGGGATGGCAATCAATTATAGAAACTGAGATCTCCAGCCAGGGTCCTTAGCCATTACATGGTGTAAGGGACATTTTTTAAAAAATGAATGAACTAAATGTAGGTTAGGAACAGATAATACAGATGAACACATTTTGAAAATCTTTGATATCCAACTTAGATCCTATTTCCATATCTTACAAAACTAAACCAATAATTTTAACACCTACAGAGATTAGGTATCTGCTTCACCTAGGGGAGAGAGGGCAGATAGCCCTGAGTAACCATGGTTTGAATTCTCCAACATGGCTAAGGAGTCTAAGTGTGGAATCCAGTGCAAGCTGATTTATAAGTTAACCAGTGGCCTGCAGCTGTATAGTGGCCTGGTTAAAAAAAAAAAAAAAAGTGTGCCCCAAAATAGAAATAAGTTTGGGACAGACTGTTTTACTAATTAGAACCATAAAATACAAAGAGATTCAGGTTGTAGGAAGAAGAAGCAAAGCTTAGTGGAAGCCTATAGATACTTAATAGAATGAGTTGAAGCCATGAAGAAAACATAGTCATGGATTAGCCAAAAATTTTAAGGTAAAAGAAAGCTAAGAGGAAAAGAAAAGATCTAGAGACAAAGGAAGACAATCAACAAGAAGTATTTAAAAGGAAAGTCAACAAATATGAGGGGACTTCAAAAACTTTGTGGGAAAATGGAATTGAAAGGTAAAAATAAAAACTATAAACTTTATTTCTCAACATAAACTTTATCAAGTTCAAGACACTTTGCAATCAATGATACCAGCCATTTAGTCCATTCCTAGAGGACTGAGGGTCTTGGGAATTTGGCCAGTCAATGCAGTCTTTTTTACATTATTAACTGAAAAAAAAAATGAGTGCCTTTTACAGCTTTTTAAAGATTAGGAAACAACAAGAAGTCAAAAGAGATCAAATCAGCACCATGAGGTGGATGCCTAATAATTTTTCATAGAAACTCTCACAAAATTGTCCATTTTTGAGGAGAAGAATAAGCAGGAGCATTGCCGTGGTGGAGAAGGACTCTGGTGAGGATTTCCTGAATGTTTTTCAAATAAAGCTTTGGCTAACTTTCTCATAATAAGCAGATATCATCATTCTTTGGCCCTCCAGAAAGCCAATGGCAAAATGCTCGGAGCATCCCAAAGAACTCTTGCCATGACCTTTGCTCTTGACTGGCTCACTTTTGCTGTGACTGGACCACGTCTACCTCTTGGTAGCCATTACTCTGATTGTGCTTTGTCTTCAGAATTGTACTAGTAAAGCCATGTTTCATTTCCTCTTACAATTCTTTGAAGAAATACTCAAGGATCTTGATGCTATTTGTTTAAAAATTCTGTTGAAATTATAACCAGTTGAGATGTCTACCGCATTGGCTATTGTTTCTGCTGTTAATCATCAGTCCTCTTTAGAGCATGAACAAGATAAATTTTTTTCCTCGCAAATTGACGTGGATGGTCTGCCACTGCAGGCTTTGTCTTTAACATTGTCTCACACCTTCTTAAAATGAATTATCCATTTGTAAACTTCTGATTTCTTTGGGGCATTGTCCACATAAAATTTTCATAAAGTGCCAGTGATTTTACCATTTGTTCACCCAAGTTTCAACATAAATTTGATGTTTGTGCTTGCTTCAATTTTAGCAGAATTCACGTTGCTCTATTAGGGGTTCTTTTCAAACTAACATCTTATCCTTCTTAGTGACTCAAACCAGATTATGTTTATGCACTTTATAACAAGTTAGTACAAGTTTATTTGGGTGTAAGAATTTTTAAAATCTATCCATAGTATTTTCAGAATACATATTTTCCATGAAATTTATGAAGACACCTCATATTTGAGTACTTACCATGTTCCAGGCATGTTTCAAGATTCTGCAGATAAAGCAGTAAACAAAACAGGAAAAAAGAAAAGAAAAGCCTTGCTCACTGTTAGCGCAGCAGTCTGAGATCAATCTGTGAGGCAGCAGCCTGGCAGGGGGAGGGGTGTCCACCATTGCTGAGGCTTGAGTAGGTAAACAAAACAGCCAGGGAAGCTCAAATTGGGCAGAGCCCACCACAGTGCACCAAGGACTGCTGCTTCTGTAGACTCCACCTCTGGGGGGCAGGGCATAACTGAACAAAAGGCAGCAGAAACTTCTGCAGATTTAAACATCCCTGTCTGACAGCTCTGAAGAGAGCAGTGGTTCTCCCAGCATGGTGTTTGAGCTCTGGGAACGGACAGACTGCTTCCTCAAGTGGGACCCTGACCCCTGTGTAGCCTAACTGGGAGACACCTCCCAGTAGGGACCGACTGACACCTCATACAGCCGGTGTCCCTCTGGGATGAAGCTTCTAGAGGAAGGATCAGGCAGCAATATTTTCTGTTCTACAATAGTTGCTGTTCTGCAGACTCTGCTGGTGATACCCAGGCAAACAGGGTCTGGAGTGGACCTCCAGCAAACTCCAACAGACCTGCAGCTGAGGGACCTGACTGTTACAAGGAAAACTAACAAACAGAAAGGAATAGCATCAACATCAACAAAAAGGACATCCACACCAAAATCCCATCTATAGGTCACCAACATCAAAAACCAAAGGTAGATAAAACCACAAAGATGGGGAGAAACCAGAGCAGAAAAACTGAAAATTATAAAACCAGAGCACCTCTTCTCCTCCAAAGGATCACAGCTCCTTGTCAACAATGGAACAAAGCTGGATGGAGAATGACTTTGAAGAGTTGACAGAAGTAGGCTTCAGAAGGTTGGTAATAACAAACTTCTCTGAGCTAAAGGGGGGTGTTCGAACCCATCACAAGGAAGCTAAAAACCTTGAAAAAAGATTAAAAGAATGGTGAACTAGAATAAACAGTGTGGAGAAGAACTTAAATGACCTGATGGAACTGAAAACCATGGCATGACAACTACGTGATTCTTGCATAAGCTTCAATAGCTGATTAGATCAAGTGAAAGACAGGGTATCAGTGATTGAAGATCAAATTAATGAAATAAAGCAAGAAGACAAGTTTAGAGAAAAAAGAGTAAAAAGAAATGAACAAAGCCTCCAAGAAATATGGGATTATGTGAAAAGATCAAATCTAAGTTTGATTGGTGTATCTGAAAGTGATGGGGAGAATGAAACCAAGTTGGAAAATGCTCTTCAGGATATTATCCAGGAGCACTTTCCCAACCTAGCAAGGCTGGTCAACATTCAAATTCAGGAAATACACAGAACACCACAAAGATACTCCTCAAAAAGAGCAACCCCAAGACACATAATTGTCAGATTCACCAAGGTTGAAATGAAGGAAAAAATATTAAGGGCAGCCAGAGAGAAAGGTCAGGTTACCCACAAAGGGAAGCCCATCACATTAACAGCGGATCTCTCGGCAGAAACTCTACAAGCCAGAAGAGAGTGGGGGACAATATTCAACATTCTAAAAGAAAAGAATTTCCAGTCCAGAATTTCATATGCAGCCAAACTAAGTTTCATAAATGAAGGAGAAATAAAATCCTTTACAGACAAGCAAATGCTGAGAGATTTTGTCACCACCAGGAGTGCCTTACAAGAGCTCCTGAAGGAAGTACTAACCATGGAAAGGAACAATCGGTACCAGCCACTGCAAAAACATGCCAAATTGTAAAGACCATCGATGCTAGGAAGAAACTGCATCAACTAACGGGCAAAATAACCAGCTAACATCATAATGACAGGATCAAATTCACACATAACAATATTAACCTTAAATGTAAATGGGCAAAATGCCCCAATTAAAAGACACAGATTGGCAAATTGGATAGAGTCAAGACCCATCAGTGTGCTATATTTAGGAGACCCACCTCACATGCAGAGATACACATAGGCTCAAAATAAGGGGATGGAGGAACATCTACGAAGCAAATGGAAAGCAAAAAAAAAAGCAGGGGTTCCAATCCTAGTCTCTGATAAAACAGACTGTAAACCAACATTGATCAAAGGAGACAAAGAAGACCATTACATAATGGTAAAGGGATCAATTCAACAAAAAGAGCTAATTATCTAAAATATATATGCACCCAATACAAGAGCACCCAGATTCATAAAGCAAGTCCTTAGAGACCAACAAAGAGACTTAGACTCCCACACAATAATAACGGGAGACTTTAACACCCCACTGTCAACATTAGACAGATCAACGAGACAGAAAATCAACAAGGATATCCAGGACTTGAACTTAGCTCTGGACTAAGCAGACCTAATAGACATCTACAGAACTCTCCACCCCAAATCAACAGAATATACATTCTTCTCAGCACCACATCGCACTTATTCCAAAATTGACCACATAGTTGGAAGGCAAAGCACCTTAGCAAATGTGAAAAGAACATAAATCACAACAAACTGGTTCTCTCAGGACCATGAAAGGCAATTAAATTAGAACTCAAGACATGGGTAAAACTCACCAAATATGCACAACTACATGGGAAACCGAACAAATTACGTTCTGAAATGACTACCAAGTAAATAACAAACAAGGTAGAATTTTAAAGATGATCTTGGCAACCAATGAAAAACAAAGACACAATCGTACCAAAATCTCTGGGACGTTTAAAGCAGTGTGTGTAGAGGAACACAGCACCAAATGCCCACAAGAGAAAGCAGGAAAGATCTAAAATCTGACACCCCTAACATCACAATGAAAAGAACTAGAGAAGTAAGAGCAAACAACAAATTCAAAGTTAGCAGAAGGCAAAAATAACTAAGATCAGAGCAGAACTGGAAGGAGAGCAGAGACACAAAACCCCTTTCAAAAAAATCAACAAATCTTAATCCAGGAGCTGGCTTTTTGAAAACATCAACAAAATTGATAGTCCACTAGCAAGGCTAATAACAAGAAAAGAGAAGAATCAAATAGATGCAATAAAATTGATAAAGGGATACCACCAATTGATCCACAGGAAATACAAACTATCAGAGAATACTATAAACACTCCTATGCAAATAAACTAGAAAATCTTGAAGCAATAGATAAACTCCTGACACATACACCTCCCAAGACTAACACATACAATCGGCCCCAGAAGAAGTTGAATTCTGAATAGACCAATAACTGACGCCAAATTGAGGCAACAATTAATAGCCTACCAACCCAAAGTCCAGAACGGATTGAAAGATGCAGGGCATGGTCAATAGGGAACAGCCCAGTCTCCAACTCCCAGCCAGCCACACAGAAGACCCGTGATTTCTGCATTTTCAACTGAGGTACCAAGGTTCATCTCACTGGGGAGTGCCGGGACGATGGTGCTGGTCAGCTGCTGCAGCCCCGACCAGCGAGAGTTGAAGCAGGCTGGCAGGCATCACCACCTGGGAAGCCAAGGGGGAAGGGAATCCCTTCCTAGCCAGGGAACTGAGGCACACAACACCTGGAAAAACGGGTAACTCCCACCCCAGCCATTATGCTTTTACAAACAGGCAATACCAGGAGATCATATCCCACACACCTGGCCGGGAGGGTCCCATCGAGCCTCATTGCTAGAAGCACAGCAGTCTATGATCTACCGGGCAAGGCAGCAGCTAGGTTGGGGAGGCTACTCGCCATTGCTGAGGCTTAAGTAGGTAAACAAAGCTGCTGGGGCCTCCAACTGTGGGAGCTCACAGCAGCCCAAGGAACCTGCCTGTCTCTGTAGACTCCACCCCTGGGGATTGCACACAGCTACAGCACAACAACAACAACAACAACAACAACAAAGCAGCAGAAAACCTGCAGATGCAAACGACTCTGCCTGACAGCTTTGAAGAGAGCAGTGGATCTCCAACACGAGGCTGAGATCTGATTTGGACAGACTGCTCGGCTGGGCGGGTCCCTGACCCCTGAGTAGCCACCGAGACATCCCCACTCAGGGGCGGCGTCTGACACCCCACACCGCAGGTGGGAGTACACCCCTGAGAGGAAGCCCAAAGCAAGAATCGCAGCAGGTACACTCTCGCTGTTCAGGAAATATTCTATCTTCTGCAGCCTCGCCGCTGATACCCAGGCAAACAGGGTCTGAGTGGACCTCACACCTCCAACAGGCCTTACAGCCGAGGGTCCTGACTGTTAGAAGGAAACTATCAAACAGGAAGGACACTCTTACACCAAAAACCCCATCAGTACATCACCATCATCAAAGACCAGAAGGTGATAAAACCACAAAGATGGGTAGGGGAAAAAGCAGGGCAGAAAAGCTGAAATTCAAAAAATAAGAGCACATCTGCTCCCCGCAGTGAGCGAGCTCATCACCAGCAACGGATCAAAGCTGACGGAGAATGACTTTGACTGAAAGATGAGAGAAGAAGGTTTCCAGTCCATCAAATTCTCTAGAGCTAAAAGGAGGAATCACGCATCTAGCTTAAAGAAAACTGGGTAAAAATCTTGAAAAAAGTGGAAGAATTGACGCTAGCAGTAGACTAATTAATGCAGAGAAGGTCATAAACGAAATGAAAGAGATGAAGTTTCCAGAACACGTGACAGTACCGCATAAGCTTCAGTAACCCACTCGGGATCAACTGGAAGAAAGAGTATCAGCTGCATTGAGGATCAAAATGAATGAAATGAAGCTAGAAGAGAAACCAAAAGAAAAAAAAGAAGAAAAGAAATGAACAAAGCCTGCAAGAAGTATGGATTATGTAAAAGACCAACGCCTGATTGGGGTGCCTGAAAGTGAGGGTAATGGAACCAAGTTGGAAAAAAAACACTCTTCAGGATATCATCCAGGAGAACTTCCCAACCTAGTAGGGCAGGCCAACATTCAACCAGGAAATACAGAGAACGCCACAAAGATACTCCCTCGAGAAGAGCAACCTACACATAATTGCCAGATTCACCAAAAGTTGGAAATGAAGGAAAAAATCTTAAGGGTGTTTACAGAGAGAAAGGTCGTGGTCACCCACAAAAAGTCTTCTCCATCAGACTCACAGCAGATCTCTGCAGAAATCCCCACAAGCCAGAAGAGAGAGTGGGGGCCAATATTCAACATTCTTAAAGAAAGAATTTTAAACCCAGAATTTCATATCCAGCCAAACTAAGTTTCATAAGTGAAGGAGAAATAAAAATCCCTTTACAGCACAAGCAACAAGCTTAGAGATTTTGTCACCACTAGGCCTGGCCTTGGCAAGAGACCCACCCTGGAAGGAAGCACTCAACATGGGAGGAACAACCGGTACCAGCCATGGCAAAAACATGCCAAATGTAAAGACCATCGAGGGGCTAGGAAGAAACTGCACTGGCCAACTAACGAAGCAAAATAACCAGCTAACATCATAATGGCAGGACTGTTCACACATGCTAACAATCTTAACCTTTAAATGTAAATGGACTAAGTGGTCCAATGAAAAGACACAGACTGGCAAACTGATAAAGAATAAGACCCATCAGTCTGCTGTATTCAGGAGACCCATCTCACACGCAGACATACATAGGCTCAAAATAAAGGGATGGAGTGAAGATTTACTCTGCCAAAATGGAGAACAAAAAAGCAGGAAGGTAATCCTAGTCTCTGATACAAAACAGACTTTAAACCACCATCAAAGATCAAAGAGACAAAGAAGGCCATTACATAATGGTCATGGGATCAATTCAACAGGAAGAGCTAACTATCCTAAATATATATGCACCCAATACAAGCACCTAGATTCATATAAAGCAAGTCCTTAGAGATTACAAAGAGACTTAGACTCCCATACAATAATAATGAGACTTCAACACTCCACTGTCAACATTAGACAGATCAACGAGACAGAAAGCAACAAGGATGTCCAGAATTGAACTCTATCTCTGCAGCAGCAGACCAATAGACATCTATAGAACCTCCACCCCAAATCAACAGAATATACATATTCTTCTCAGCACCACACATCAGACTTGCATTCCAAATTGACCATATAATTGGAAGTAAAGCACCTCATAGCAAATGTACAAGAACAGAAATTTAACAAACTGCCCTCAGACCACAGTGTAATCAAACTAGAACTCAGGACTAAGAAACTCAATCAAAACCACCTGAATCCACATGGAAACTGAACAACCTGCTCCTGGAATGACTACTGGGTACATAAATCTAAATGAAGGTGAAACAAAGATGTTCTTTGAAACCAATGAGAACAAAGATACAACATACCACAGAATCTCTGGGACACATTTTAAAGCAGTGCAGAGGGAAATTTATAGCACTAAATGCCCACAAGAGAAAGTAGGAAAGATCAAAATTGACACTTAACATCAATTAAAAGAACTAGGAGAAGCAAGAGCAAACACATTCCAAAGCTAGCAGAAGGCAAGAAATCAACTAAGATCAGAGCAGAACTGAAGGAGATAGAGACATTGGAAAACCTCCAAAAATCAATGAATCCAGGAGTTATTTTTGAAAAGATCAACAAAATTGGGACAGACCACTAGCAAGACTAATAAAGAAGAAAAGAGAGAAGAATCAACTCACGCACTAAAATGAGATAAAGGGGATATCACCACCGACCCTACAGAAATACAAACTACCATCAGAGAATACTATAAACAATTCCTCACGCAACAACTGGAAAACCTAGAAGAAATGGATAATTTCCTGACACTTCTACACTCTTCCAAGTTCAAAACCAGGAAGCAGTTGAATCCCTGAATATAATTCAATATAGGCTCTGGAAATTGAGGCACAATTAATAGCCTACCAACCAAAAAAGTCCAGGACCAGATGGATTCACAGCTGAATTCTAACAGAGCAGTATAAGGAGAAATTATTCCTTCTGGAAACTATTCCAATCAATAGAAAAAGAGGGAATCCTCCCTAACTCATTTTATGAGGCCAACATCATCCTGAGGATGTACCAAAGCCTGGCAGAGACAACAAAAAAAGAGAATTTTAGACCAATATCCCTGATGAACATCGCATGCAAAAATCCTCAATAAAATACCAAGTGACTAACAACACATCGTGCTTATCCACCATGATCAAGTGGGCTTCATCCTGGGATGCAAGGCTGGTTCAACATTCGCAAATCAATAAACATAAACCAGCATATAAACAGAACCAAAGACAAGAACCACATGATTATCTCAATAGATGCAGAAAAGGCTTTACAAAATTCAACAGCCCTCATGCTAAAACACCAATAAATTCGGTATTGATGGAACGTGACTCAAAATAATAAGAGCTATTATTTATGACAAACCCACAGCCAATATCATACTGAATGTGGGCAAAACTGGAAAATTCCCTTTGAAAATTGGTACAAGACAGGATGCCCTCTCACCACTCCTATTCAACATAGTGTTGGAAGTTCTGGCTAGGGCAATTAGGCAAGAGAAAGAACTAGGGTATTCAGTTAGAAAAGAAGAAGTCAATGGTCCCTGTTTGCAGATGACATGATTGTATTTAGAAACCCCATTGTCTCAGCCTCAAAATTCTTTAAGCTGGATAAGCAACTTCAGCAAAGTCTCAGTGGATACAAAATTAATGCAAAATCACAAGCAATTTTATACACCAATAAATAACAGACAAACACAGAGCCAAATCAGGAATGCAACTCCATTCACAATTAAGCTCAAAGAGAATAAAGAATTACCCAGAATCCAACTTCTATGGATGTAAAGGACCCCTTGGTTAGAGAACTACAAACCACTGTCAGGAAATAAAAGAGATTAACAAACAAATGGAAGAACATACCACGCTCATGGATAGAAGAATCAATATCGCGGAAAATGGCCATACTGCCCAAGGAATTTATAGATTCAATGCCATCCCATCAAGCTACCAATGAGTTTTCACAGAATTGAAAAACTGCTTTAAAGTTCATATGGAACCAAAAAAGAGCTCCGCATTCCAAGAAGACAATCCTAAGTCAAGAACAAAGCTGGAGGCATCACGCATCTGGACTCTGTAAACTATAAATTACAAGGCTACGGTAACTAAAAACAGCATGGTACTCTGGTACCAAACAGATATAGACCAATGGAACAGAACAGAGTCCCTGTAGAAATAATACCACACATCTACACCCATCTGATCTTGACAAACCCAGAGAAACAAGAAATGGGGAAAGGATTCCCATTTAATAAAATGGTGCTGGGAAAATGCATTAGCCATAAGTAGAAAAGCTGAAACTGTGGATCCCTCCCTTCCTTTATACCCTTATAATGAAATTAATTCAAGATGGATTAGAGACTTAAATGTTAGACCTAATACTCATAAAAAACCTATGAGGAAAACCTAGTAGTACCTAATATTCAGGACATAGGGCATGGGCAAAGACTTCATGTCTAAAGTTCACCAAAGCAACGGCAGCAAAAGCCAAAATTGACAAATGGGATCTTAATTAAACTAAAGAGCTTCTGCACAGCAAAAGAAACTACCATCAGAGTGAATGTAACCCAGAATGGGAGAGAAAATTTTGCAATCTATCTGACAAAGGGCTAATATCCCGAACCTACAAAGAACTCAAACAAATTTTTACAAGAAAACAAACAACCTATCAAAAGTGGCAAAGGATGCGAACAGACATTTCTCAAAAGCCAAGACATTCATACAGCCAACAGACATATGAAAAAAAATGCTTCATCATCACTGGCCATCATAGAGAAATGCAAATCAAACTACAATGAGATACCATCTCACACCAGTTGTGAAAATGGCTTAATTTCAAATAAAAAGTCAGGTCAAACAGGTGCTGGAGAGGATGTGGAGAAATAGGAACACTTTACACTGTTGGTGGGATTGTAAACTAGTTCAACCATGGAAAAACAGTATGGCTATTCCTCAAGGATCTAGAACTAGGATAAAAATTATATGACCTAGCCATCCCATTACTGGGATATACCCAAAGGATTATAAATATGCTGCTCTCTAAAGACACACATACCTATGTTTATTGCAGCACTATTCACAATAGCAAAGACTTGAATCAACCCAAATGTCCATCAGTGACAGATTGATTAAGAAAATGTGGCACATATACACCATGCAATACTATGCAGCCATGTAAAAGGATGAGTTTATGCCCCTAGGGACATGGATGTAGCTGGGAAACCATCATTCTTAGCAAACTATCACAAGAACAGAAAACCAAACACCGCATGTTCTCACCTCATAGGTGGGAACTGAACAATGAGATCACTTGGACCCAGGAAGGAAATCACACAATCGGGCCTATCAAGTGGAGGGGGGAGGGGAGGGATTGCATTGGGAGTCAAGTACCTGATGTAAATGACGAATTGATGGGTGCAGACTAACATGGCACAAGTATACATATAACAAACCTGCATGTTATGCACATGTACCCTACAACTTAAAGTATACACACAAATAAATTAAAAAAAAAAAAAAAAAAAAAGAAGTCCAGAACCAGACTGATTCACAGGCTAATTTACCAGAGGTTCATAGCTGGTACCATTTCTCTGAAGTTATTCCAAACACAGAAAAAAGAGTGGGAATCCTCCAACTCATTTTATGAGAACAGCATCATCCTGATACCAAAGCCTGACAGAGACACAACAAAAAAAGAAAATTTTAGACAAATATCTCTGATGAACATCGATGCAAAAATCCTCAATAAAATACTGGCAAACCGAATCCAGCAGCACATCAAAAAGCTTACCCACCACAATCAAGTCAGCTTCATCCTTGGGATCCAAGGCTGGTTCAGCATATGCAAATCAATAAATGTAATCCATCACATAAACAGAACCAACGATGAAAACCACATGATTATCTCAATAGATGCAGAAAAGGCCTTTGACAAAATTCAACAGCCCTTCATGCTAAAAACTCTCAATATATTAGGTATTGATGGCACATATCTCAAAATAATAAGAGCTATTTATGACAAACCAACAGCCAACGTCATACTGAATGGGCAAAAACTGGAAGCATTCCCCTTGAAAACTGGCACAAGACAGGGATGCCCTCTCTCACCACTCCTATTCAACATAGTGTTGGAAGTTCTGGCCAGGGCAATCAGGCAAGAGAAAGAAATAAAGCATATTCAATTAGGAAAAGAGGAAGTCAAATTATCCCTGTTTTCAGATGACATAATTGTATATTTAGAAAACCTCATAGTCTCAGCCCAGAATCTCCTTAAGCTGATAAGCAACTTCAGCAAAGTCTCAGGATACAAAATCAATGTGCAAAAATCACAAGCATTCCTATACACCAATAACAGACAAACAGAGCCAAATCATGAGTGAACTCCCATTCACAATTGCTACAAAGAGAATAAAATATCTAGGAATCCAACTTACAAGGAACGTGAAGCACCTCTTTAAGGAGAACTACAAACAACTGCTCAATGAAATAAAAGAGCACACAAACAAATGGAAGAACACTCCATGCTCATGGATAGGAAGGATAAACATTGTGAAAATGGCCATACTGCCCAAGATAATTTATAGATTCAGTGCCATCCCCATCAAGCTACCAATGACTTCCTTCACAGAATTGGAAAAAACTACTTGAAAGTTCATCTGGAACCAAAAAAGAGCCTGCATTGCCAAGATAATCCTAAGCAAAAAGAACAAAGCTGGAAGCATCATGCTACCTGACTTCAAACTATACTACAAGGCTACAGTAACCAAAACATATGGTACTGGTACCAAAACAGAGATATAGACCAATGGAACAGAGCAGAGGCCTCTGAAATAACACCTCACATCTACAACCATCTAATCTTTGACAAACCAGACAAAAACAAGAAATGGGGAAAGGATTCCCTATTTAATAAATGGTGCTGGGAAAACTGGTTAACCATATGTAGAAAGCTGAAACTGGATCCCTTCCTTACACGTTACACAAAAATTAATTCAAGACAGATTAAAGACTTAAATGTTAGACCTAAAACCATAAAAACCCTAGAAGAAAACCTAGGTAATACCATTCAGGACAAAGGCATGGACAAGGACTTCATGACTAAAATACGAAAAGCAATTGCAACAAAAGCCAAAATAGACAAATGAGATCTAATTAAACTAAAAGCTTCTGCACAGCAAAAGAAACTACCATCAGAGTGAACAGGCAACCTACAGAATGGGAGAAAAGTTTTGCAATCTACCCATCTGACCAAAGGGATAATATCCAGAATCTACAAAGAACCTAAACAAATTTACAAGAAAAAAAAAACAAACAACCCCATCAAAAAGTGGGCAAAGGATATGAAGAGATACTTCTCAAAGGAAGACATTTATGCAGCCAACAGACATGTGAGAAAATGCTCATCATCATTGGTCATCAGATAAATGGAAATCAAAACTACAATGTGATACCATCTCCCACCAGTTAGAATGGAGATCATTAAAAAGTCAGGAAACAACAGATGCTGGAGAGGATGTGAAGAAATAGGAACGCTTTTACCCTGTTGGTGGGACTGTAAACTAGTTCAACCATTGTGGAAGACAGTGTGGTGATTCCTCAAGTATCTAGAACTAGAAATACCATTTGACCCAGCAATCCCATTACTGGGTATATATCGAAAGGATTGTAAATCATGCTACTATAAAGACATATGCACACATATGTTTATTGTGGCACTATTCACAAAAGCAAAGACTTGGAACCAACCCAAATGTCCATCAATGATAGACTGGATTAAGAAAATGTGGCACATATACACCATGGAATACTATGCAGCCACGAAAAAGGATGAGTTCATGTCCTTTGCAGGGACATGGATGAAGCTGGAAACCATCATTCTGAGCAAACTATCACAAGGACAGAAAACCAAACACCACATGTTCTCACTCATAGGTGGGAACTGAACAATGAGATCACTTGTACACAGGGCGGGAAACATCACACACCAGGGCCTGTCATGGGGTGGGGGGCTGGGAGAGGCATAGCATTAGGAGAAATACCTAATGTAAATGACGAGTTAATGGGTGCAGCAAACCAACACAGCACATATATACTTATGTAACAAACCTGCACATTGTGCACATGAACGCTAGAACTTAAAGTATAATTTAAAAGGAAAAGAAAAGAAAACCTTTTAGAAAAAAAAAAGAAAGAAAGAAAACAAAAGTCCCATGCAAACCAAGTTTAGAAAAAAATGAGATGGCAGAATATTCAAGTTGGCTCACCTTTAGTAAACAGCAAACTGTAATTTTGGAAGGGAAAAAAATTTCTCACAGAAAAATCATTTTAAAATTTGTGATAACTCTTTCTCTCCTAGAAAAGCTAACACATTCACAACTATTTTAGTGTAAGCAAATTCGAAACTTAGAAATAAATTTCTCCCAATTTATAGAAGTTTTTAAAGTTAAAAAGAAAATTATCAGTCTACATAGAATTGGCCAAAATAAAAATATGTAGAAAGATTTGGAGGGAGTCAGGAAACCAAAACAATTCCAGTTTTACCAGCGGGCATCATTAAAGCCCAACCCTGCTGCCCTTGTTAGTGACATTGCAGGTGGACACTGGGATAGACAAAGGTTCTTGTCAATTCTTGGCATCATGGTACGGTAGCCACGGGAGTGTGAAGTGTGGTGAGGAAAAGTGATTAGCCTTGTTCTTGATGTCCTCAATTTGTAGGATCAAGATCAAATGTTGGAAGCTACAACGAGATAGATTTCACACAGGTAAAAATAATATTTTCAGATGTTCAGAGGTTTCCAAACAGAGTAAGCTTCCTGGTCCAGCAGTGGGATTTTCATCTTTGGTTTGTGAGAGGCCAAGCAACTATGATACTTCACAGATGGTTGTAAAAAAGTATTTCCCAAGCTTTAGTCATTTAAAGACTTATATCATGAGTTTCTATTTATGTCTTGATTTTTTAAATTAAAATGATACCTTCTTTGCTTAAATACATTCATGTTGAAAGCAGTAATCTCTTTCATATCAAAGGTTTGATGTCTTGATATTATCCTTTTTTCCAAAATTCTTTAAAATAAGCACATAATGTAAAACATTCACTCCTGATCCATCTAAAGTCACCTCATGTACCACCAGTGCTACACATTTCAACTTTAGGAAGCATATTATAACAGACACTTAAGCAGAGAGGACCTTTAATATCCTTTTCCCTCTGAGGTCTATGATTCTAAATAGTTGATAGTTGCTGAAGTGTGACTTTTTTCTTTTGTGCTGCTCAGCACAGAGGAATCCTTACAGCCACATAGAAACTTCAGAATCAATAGACTTTTATCATTTCAAAAGTGCTTTCACTTTTATTATCTTATTTTACCTACTGAGCTCTGCACGGATATAGTAGGGATGAGAAAATAAAAGCACATAAAGTTGCATTAAGCCTAACAACACACAACTAGTTCATGGATAAACTAGGTCTACAGGTCAACTCTTAGTCTGATGCTCTTTTTATTAAACTAAATTCATCTTTAGTGAAGAGAATTAGCTAAACCATTTGCTGTTTTATACAGCCTTTCTTAAAAATATTTTTCTAAATTAGTTTCCCTTTATTTCCCCAAATGGGAAAACCATGGCTCAAATAGCAAAGAAATCTCTGAAAAAAAATATTTTCTTGACTACTTCCTCTTTACACATTCATATGAAAACAGAATGAATGAAAAATGGTATTTCACTTAAAATAATTATCATGGTAATAAAATTCAAATGTTTGAAGGAGGAATTTGGGTAATGCCACATTTTTTACATATAATTGTTCTTGATGTCGTTTTGAATGTCCTTCTGATATTACAATAAATCAATTAAGCAACTTGTATTTTTTGAAGGCCACATTTATGCTCAGCACTAGGATAGGTTCTGTGGAAGTTTAGGTAAATGTATAAATCAGTGTATCAGCAGCAAGCTTATAATCAAGTTAATAAAACAAATCTAATACTAATGGAAGAAATAGCAAATAGTTTATTTGATGGAAAAGCCATACTCTAGTGGATCTTTTATACCTTTTAATAAGACATTTATCTTCTCTGAGTCCTTTCATTTGTAAAATAAGAGGGTTGATTATGTTCTCCTCAATTTCTGAAATTCTAAGATCTATGTCTTAGGGTGGATAAAATAAAATAAAATAAAATCACTAAAGAAACTTGGGTAAAATGCAAAAGAGATCAATCTGATAATCATTAAATACATTTTGCAAAATACTGCTTGAAGGGATACCAATATTTAAAATATAATTCAACTATAAGGATAAGTTAAAGTTATAGTGGATTAGTTAACAAATAATTCTTAAGCAGCTATTCGTGCCATGTACTGTTGTTATAGCTGCTGGTGATTCCAGCAAGACTGCCTGTCTATAATGGAGCTTATATTCTAGGATTGGGGTGGGAAGCACCAAAGACTAAACATTAGTTCAGGTATTGGTCAGTGCTACTAAGAAAGCATGCACAGTAACTTGATAGAGTCTAGCTATGGCAATTGCAGAACGAATTGCTATAGATCATTGTTATAGAGCCCTTATAATAAGGTGACTTCTGAGTAGAAACCTCCTCAAATGATTAGAAGAGGTCATGCAAAGATTTTGAGAAAAAGAGTTTTACAAGGAGCCAAGAACAAACGCCAAATGTCTAAGCAAGGAGCAACCTAAGTATTTCTAAAATAAAATAGAGCAAAAACTATAGGAATAGCTAAGAAGGTTGGAGGATGCTGAAGTAAAAATGTTGATAACACCTTGTGGTCCATGGCCATGATTTTGGATTGTATTGAAGGCATGTAAACAAGAATCAAGTCATTCCTGGGAGTTTTCATCGGATTTTGTGTGAACCACCTCTTAACAACCACAGGACCACCAATGACTTCTGATTTTTTATTGAAGTTCCTTTATCAAGGGCAAATTCATCTTTGCTCTGGCTGGTCTCTTACTCCTTCTTCTGCCCAAAGGCATCAGTGCCTTCTTTCTAGTAGCATTCTTGTTAGAATCTAAAATCATCCATGCCACTGTTTTACACTTAATGGTCCACAGGATGATCTCACACATTCTCTGGTCTGACAAACTTCAGGATTGCAAATCTGAACAGAGCTACTTCGTCTTGGCTCCACAATCAAAGTAGCTAGCCTATCCATCACTCACCTTTTAGAATTTTTTTTTTTTTTTTTTTTTTTGGCAGACCCAAATACTGACCCAATGCAGAGGTCAGAGAGGGTCTTATGAAAGCCCTTTCCTTTTGAATTAAGGTCAAAGAAGACTCCAGCATATCACTTCCTTTCTTAATATCCTGTCTAACCTTTACTCTTTCTACCTTCTATGTGGGTGACAGGTTAAAAAGATCTAGTTTTTGCCCATCATCTTTGAAAATTTGGTGTTATTCAAACTTCTAAATCTTATTGTCAGTTTACAACAAACACAGAGGGACATACTAAACAAGAATGCAATCAGTAAAATTCAGAATGTGAAAAACTACAGGACAAACAACCCAGTTTTTTCAACAAATTAATGACAAGGGTAAAATTTAAGGAGAGGAAAGAAATCTATAAATTAAAAGTAACTGAAGAGACACACCAACCAAGTATGAGTCACGGACTTTGTTTAGATCCTAAGTCAAACATGCTAACTATAAAAAAGTTATGAGACAATCAGGGAAATGTGAACACTGCTGGATATATGATGATATTATGGAAATACAGTTAAACTTTTCAGAGGAATAATGATATTTTGGCTATGTTTAACATTGAAATTTTCTTATCTTTTAGCAATACATACTAAGATATTTATAGGTGAGGTGATATGATATATGGAATTTGTTTTAAAACAATCCACTAGTGGATGGAGAAGCACAGAGATGAAATAAGACTGATGATGTGTTGAAGCCCAGTGATGGGTACAAAGGGATTCATTCTACTATTCAACATACTTTTGTAAGTATTTGAAATTTTCCATGAAAATGAAAAAGAAAACACTGCTTCATGGTCTCACAGCTTTCTCTGAATTGTGGCATTGATTGTCTTGACACCTCCACTGAAATATCTATTTAAGATTTTTCATGTGATATGTTACATGTGGCTACATGGCCAATTCGTGGGCTGCGTTGCAGGCTGCTCACTTCTACCATACCATATTGCTTCTCATTGGAAACTCACCTTCAACAACTGGTCTATTTTCTCCCCGACCCCTTCAAAACACTGTTGGACAGTTATACCATAATGGAAGCAGCATGATATGGAAAGGAACTTCCCAGATTTTTGGTCTATAAGTCACTTTCTCCTACTATAGTAATTCTGAGATTGAAAAAGTTCTATTATGAAGTTCTGTGTAGGAGACAGCTATGGTTCTTATCAGTCTCAAGGGAGTGACTCCTTTTTGAGACCGGGCACTTTAAATTACATCCATTGATGCCTCCACTTTATAGCCCTTTAACATAATATTTTAATGTAGATGATTTATGAAATATCAGTTGCACCTCTGGAGTATGCTGGAATTAAATGCCATTTAGAGTCTTTTCCTATGATGACATTATGCCACTCTAGACCCTTTCTCTGTAAAATCGCTTCTCTTTTTTAGTATCTGCTGTAAATTTTATGATTGATTGCAGATATTTGTCTGCAGGGCCCAAAGCCCATACACTTCTTTCTCGTGTTGCATTCCTTATTAGGTCACCCAAAAATAACAGTGCCAAAAGCCGTTACGAAGACAGACATTTAAAGGAATTTTAGGGTGAAGCTCATGAAAAGCAAATGAAAAGAAGGAGCTACATAATATGCTCTGCTTACTGTTTCACTTTCTCTAAACTCAAATAGTCTTCTTTTTATAACATGGGTAAAAGAGAGGGCAAATTAAACTTTCTCACCACTATAAACATTACAAGTTACAGATGTATTTCAACTGGGCATCATTAATATGTCATAAATTATTTAAATTCGCTTTCCCTTCTTAGGAATAGCAAGGAAATCACATACATACACACACAGACACACACACGCACAGCCCCAAAATGGCAGTGAATTCACATCACTAAGTAGAATTCCCCAATATCCTGTTGTATTTCTTTGCACACTAAAATAATGTGTTTGTGGACATAAAGAATAGACAAGGAGCTATAATCTAATTTAACCAGAATATGTAGATACTTACAACTTAATCTCTTATTAGCAATTGGGAAAAAAGATCAAAGGTTGACATTGTTATATTCACCAACTAAAAGAAGGACACAGAGCAGGTCATTAAAATTATAGACAAAGTTTGGAAATATAATAAAACTCGCCACCCAAATTCCATTTATAAGGAGCAAATTCATTGGATTAAGTAAAATCTTAATGTGATGAGTGAGAACAATAAACCAAATTAGCCTGGTAATACTTTTCATAGAATTGCAAATCTAACAAATCAGCAGAGGAAAATAGGTCTGATTAGTGGACTCTGAAGAACAATGATTTAAGTGTATCCTATAAAGGCATTGAGACACCTGGGATAATGTAGTTTTGCAAATTATGAAGGCGCATACATCTGAGAGGGTGTCTGACCAAGGAATAACTACTAATGCTAGAACATCAGCCCGAAGGGGAGAAAAAGAGCACATGTAACAAATAGCACATGTAGCAAATGCAGTTGAGCAAGAAATAGAGATTACCTTCAGTGACTCACATTTTTATGGATTACTTAGACTTTCAAATGATACTATTATAACATTAAGTGGACGACTAGCTCTTCATAATAACTATATTTACAGTGTTCATTGTGTATTAGAAACTGCTGTAAGCACTGCACCAATTTTGTAATCTTCACAACAATCCTATGTAAAGGTATTGTTATTATACCTCATATTACTTGTGATAAACTGAGGCATGAAGAAGTTACTTAACTTGCCTCAGGGAATGGTTGAGTTATAGCTACCATTCCTTACTACCCCTTGCCTTTGAAAAGACAAGACAAACTTACATTAAATAATTAGAGGACAATTATAAATATATTCCAAAAACTATATGTGCATAACAAGAAAATGTTGAGAACAGATATGCATACATTAGAGAAGGGGCTTGGTAAAGGAGTGAAAAAAATCATAATATATAATTAGGATAATTGTAAAATAAAGTACTTTCACATTTGTCATCTGATTCGGGGAGAAATAAAGCAACCTGCATAAAGATGGTGCAGAAAAGAGATATGATAGACCACAGTCTCAAACTGAGTTAGCAAAATAAATTAAAATAAGTGAAAAATGTATAAATGGCACCCCAGGAAGTAAGAACCAAGAGAACATACCACCATCACACTTAGTCAATTTAATTTTTGCCACCATGTTATCTCTGGATACAGCATCTGGAGCTCAAAAATGCTGGTAAATGGCCAGCACGGTGGCTCATGCCTGTAGTCTCAGCATTTTGTGAGGCTGAGGCAGAAGGAGCACCTGAGGTCAGGAGTTCAAGACAAGCCTGGCCAACATGGTGAAACCCCATCTCTACTAAAAATACAAAAATTAGCTGGGCAGGGTGGCACACACCTATAATCCCAGCTTCTTAGGAGACTGGGGCAGGAGAATTGCTTGAGCTTGGGAGATGGAGGTTGCAGTAAAAATTATCATTTTTACTATAAAAGATCTGGTTTTTTTTCCTTGCTGTGGTCCAAAATCAGTACTAAAGTAGATAAGGTAAGCCCCGATGGAATGCAGTGGATAGGCCAGCTATAATCAGGGCTGTGTTGGGAAACACAGGTTAGAAAGCCTGCGGTGATAATGATCCCATTCATTAACTGACAGGAGAGAATCAGGGCCAGCTAGTGTTCCCTAGCCTGAACTTTTTTCTATCCAAAGTTCTCCTCAAAGTAGTCCGCATAGTGGAAAGTTGTGAAGAATATTTTATGGCTGATGTTAAAAGCTTACTTTAAAAAAAAAAAAAAAAGTTTAATGAAGGAAAGAATGAAATGTTGTTTTTAAAAAGATAGGATCTAGTTTAGATTTAGGAAAAATTTCTTGGCTATAAAAACTTTCAATCTCTGTAATAGCATAGCAATGTAAATTATGAACTCACCTTCTCTTAGCATTTTTTATGGCTGAAGGAGAAAATGATATTGCTGGCCTGCCTGGAATAGGAAGATGGACTAAATAACTTCAAGGATTCCTTCATGCTAGTCGATTTTGGGATAACTTCAGGGAAGAACAGACACAGTCTACTGTTAGGTTTTTGGCTTAGTCTCAAGTGACTACAAAGGTTTAAAAAGATCTGAATGAAAACATTTAGATACGTGAAGTCATTATGATATCTTAAATATACTTACGTCAAAATCCTTGAGGATGTGGAAATATGTTCCTACTGACCTTCTTGTATCTAGTATCTGCTGGTCCTCAGCAAATTTAGCCCTGGTGTATCCCTAGCACTGAGGCAGAGGTTTCAAATTACTGATGAGGTCTTCTGCCTCTTTAAAGGTGGTATTAAGAGTACCTAGGAGTTCTGAGCAATATCGTCCCTTTTTAGATCTGTCCATTCATCATGATCCCGTGCCAGAATTTGTTAGGTAAACATGATTGACAGACAGCCATCTTTATCCTTTATATGGCTGGAGGTCAGGCCTGGTGGAAAGTAATGCTTTTTTAATTAGCTGTTAGAGGATTGAGTTTCCTTTGTGTGGATTGCATGCTGCTGCTCTCTCTCTCTGAACTGGTATCCAAAGCGGGTATCTCTTATGCCTTACATGCTCAGTATAACTCAGATGACTGAAGAACAGTCATAAAAGATTCATATTGAAGCTGTTTTATAAAAATTTTCACAGCTGGCAAAAAAATAGAGAGAGAAAACATACTTGAAATAACAGAGTTCTCAGAAAGGAAAACGAGCGATCTTTTTAAAGGCTATCTTGGTAAATAGTAGCTGCAAAGAGAAAACTGTTTTGTTGCAATTCTTTGGCTGCAAAAATAAAATAAAATAAACATAATTTTTAACTGTAATGTGCAAAATATAACTTCCTCCTAGGAATTGGTCCTTCCGTTTAAAGGTAAAATGAACCCCTGAAACAGTTTGGGTTTGGCAGAGTTTGAAAAAAAAAAAAAAAAATCAAAGCAAGCATTCGTGACAAATTCAATGGCACTGTACTTCCACATCTTTTGTGACGCAGGATGTTCAGTTCAGAAAAAGCTGATGATTTTTATGCCTAAAATAATCAATTCAGCAGTATGTGAAAACACTGTGAAATGAAAAGTGGGTGTGCACAAAACACTGATACATATTCAAACCACATGCCTTTTATTTAAGTGTAAAATTGTTGGGCTACGAAAGAAACATTCCAGCTTAAAATATGAAGTTCTAAGTAGTTTATAAATACAGTGACTAGATATGATGGTATCAGGGCTGAAGTTATATAAAGATCCTCAAAGTGAATTTTCAACCTTATGAATCAAAAATAAAATCAATTATTTATATGCAATATATAAATAGATCCAGACTCTATCTCTTTTGTCTAGTTTCATGTCTAAACTGGTCTATTGATTTTCTATATGGCTTTTTGTTTTTCATTTCATTGATTTCTATTCTTTTATTTATTTTCTTCTTACATTTATTAAACCCAAACATTTCTTATGGTTTCTGAAAGGGAAAGTTTAGATGGTTGATTTGAGTGCCTTCTTCTTTTGAGATCTTTCTTCCATCATGAACTTTTCTCTCTCTCTCTTTTTTTTTCTTTTTTTCATTAAGAGGTAGTATGATATTTAAGAGTATGAGATCTGGATCCAAACTGCCTAAGTTTGAAAGTCAACTCTGCCACCTACTAGCTGTGTAATTTTGGGAAATTTACTCAAGCTCTCTGGGCCTCAGTTTCTTAATCTGTTAAATGGGGCTAAAAATACTTTTTGCTTATTAGATTGCTTTAAGGAATAAATGAGCAAATATATGCAAAGAACTTAGAAGTTTTTGCAATATCTGCAATTTGCATGCTATTACTACTGCAAGCCACATGCATTTATGAAATGTGTATGCTCAACAAGTATATTTTACATTTAATAAGCTACCTTCCTTTAAATAACACATCAGCATTAGTAAATAATTCCTTGTGTTTTTTTCATTTGTGATTCATTTCTCACTGTATAAACAATATATTGGGTTGTATTTAGGAATGAGGAGGAAAATCTACTTATGATGTTGATGGCGTCTGTCACTCAGTGAAGGTCTCTAAGCCAATCATATACAGTCTCAACCCAGATAGTCTTGGAGAGGTCTCTGCATGAGGCCTCTGCTTGTCTTGTTTATGGTAACTAATGATTAATTATAAATTGTCTTTATTAACTAAGCTCCAGGAAATTAATTCATTAGTAAAATTTTTTTTTCTCTTTTGAGTGACATAGCGAATACATTGTTTAAACCAACAATCACAAAGCAATATTAACCATTCATTAAGAGCCATGACTATAAGACCAGATGAACTGCACAATTTTTTTAAAGAATCAAGAATGAACCGGTTTTAGGAGACATCCCAAAATGATGTAGCTTTGCTGGTTTCATGTGTGACGTTAAGCAGGCAAATACTTCTTCCTACATCTTTTGGCTTTGGACAGAAAAACTGGTCTGTATGATCTGAAACATAAACACATTTGATGTCACTTGAATTTTTAGCTTGGTAAGGTTGAGTTTTTCCCACAAAGGGTCATAATGGTTATCAAAAAAATCCACTTATAAAATTTGTTTACCACAGTGTAAACAAGTCATTTAATCTGCAACTGGTCTGGCTGCATGTGAGGACGCTAAGCAAAGCACCAGCAGAGGTGAATGGTGTCACGGTAGAGATTCGTGTATTTACATGACTTTTAGCCAACACCAAGCATCTTTGCTTGTAATGTGTGTATAAAGGAGTGGCAGCCAGGACTTGTGGGTGAAGACCATTAAAATGAAAGACAGAATCAATTTTATTGAGCACTTATTGTATGCCAGGTAATGTGCAAAATAAGCCCTCTACAGATCATCTCATTTGTTCAACTGAATGAAAGCAGAATTACAAAAACCTTCTAAAATGACCAATTGTGTAAGGGTTGCATGTAGCAAAGATGAACTGTTTTGGTCGTTGGGATATGCATCACTGAATATGATTTTAAAATGCTCATTTGGGACTGGGCGCATTGGCTCACATCTGTAATCCCAGCCCTTTGGGAGGCTGAGGGGGACAGATCACCGAAGGTCAGGAGTTTCAGACCAGCCTGGCCAACATGGTGAAACCCCGTCTCTACTAAAAACACAAAAATTAGCTGGGCATGGTTGTGGACACCTGTAATCCCAGCTACTCAGGAGGCTGAGGCAGGAGAATCGTTTGAACCTGGGAGACAGAGGTTGCAGCGAGCCAAGATCGCGCCATTGCACTCCAACTTGGCTGACAAGAGTCAAACTCTGTTTCAAAAAAAAAAAAAAAATGCTTATTTGGGAAGGGTTTTTATGCCTCTCTTTCCCTCTGTGCTATGCTATTGTAGTGCCCTGCCTGAAATAACTAGAGTTCTCATTGTTCATAGGCACAGTCCTATTCAAATATTAACAAATGGATGCAGTTTAAAATGTATTGCTCTCATTAAAAGAAATCTGTTACAGGGACAGGTTTTAGCCATACATTTTTGTTAATCTTAGTTCTTTTTGCTGTGATCTAGTTTTGAAGGGAAAATGCTGCCCATCTGGTGTTTCATCTCATTAAACTACTCCATGAAAAGGGTGTGCTAGAAATGTATAAACAAATGCAGCATTATGAGTCTAATGAGCTGGAAGAATACCTGTATAAATGGAATTTGTCAGTCACAAAGCGGGGACCCTTCCCCCACTTACTGATATAATAATCCTGACTTTCAGAAGACTAATCTCTACACACCATCTACACAGCATCTAATTTCCTCATCAAATTTCTCTGGTGGGTTTAGCCATGCTTGTCAACTTCCCAGCTCCCTCTTCAATAACTGAGTTTATTCTTAGTGTCTCGCCAATAAACATTCCTATGAGCACACCCATGAAAGACTGAAGTCCAAATTTCTTTATTGCTCCCTCTTTCAAGAAAGGGTTTTCGGCTCACACTCCTGGGAAAGGTCACAGGTAATTTTGGCTGGTCACTTTTGGGTGGCAGATTGCAGCGAGCACATTGGGCTCTTTTGTTTAATGATCTCGCTGACCACCAAAGGCGCCCACAAGCTGGAGTGAGACCCTCTGGAACAACGAAGAGGCAATAATGTAGGCAGGACCACCCGACTCAGTCTCCCTTTAAACACAAAGTAATCACTTATCTTTCATTTCAGGACAAATGTAGCTGTTCTGTAAGCAAACGTATATTCCTTATTGCTTATATACTAACTTTGTTGAACATCTGAAGAGTTTTAAGGCCACTTTTTGTGTTGGAAAAAAGGGTCATGAATGGCTTGAAAGCAAACTCCTTTTCTTGTTATTTGACAGTGGAAGTTCATTTAAATCTTTCACACCGAATCTCTTTGAAATGGCTGTCTTCTAGATGCTGAAAAGGAAGGTGGACCCTCAGTAAATTGTAGAAATTCATAGCCACTGAATTGACCATTTTTAAAATAGTCATCATCTGTGGTGCTATGAAGGTTCAATTGTATGCCCCCCTCAAAAAAGATATGTTGCAATACTAACTCCCAGTACTGCAGGATGTGGCTTTATTTGGAGATAAGGTTTTTTACAGAGGAATCAAGTTAAAATAAAGTCATTAGGGTAGACTCTAATTCAACATGATGGTGTCATTATAAAAGGAGGAAACTGGACCCAGGGACACACACATATACACAGAGAATACTGTATGAAAATGCATACAGAGATCAGGATGATGCAGCAGAAGCCAGACTGCCAGCCAACCACCAGATGCTAAGAGAGAAGCAGGAAATAGACACTCACAGCCCTCAGAAGGAGGCAACCTTGCCAACACCTTGATCTTGGACTTCTAGCTTCCAGACGTATGGGACAATTTCTGTTGTTTAAACCAACCAGTGTGTAGAGCAGTACCTTGTCAGAGCAGCCCTAGGGAAACTATTAATAGCATAAACATTAATGATAAGTTCAAGGATTTTTTTCGAAAGATAGTTGGAACTGAAAATTCATTCTTGGCCCACAAATAAATCAGTGGTAGTTCTAAAGGTATGGAATAGATTCTGCTGTTTCATAGGCTTCTTCTTGAGCAAATTAGACATGCTCTTTCCCTCTACCTATATGACTATCTAAATCAGATAAGTGGGCTGCACACAGTGGTTCACGCCTAAAATCCCAGCACTTTTGAGAGACGGAGGTAGGTAGGTCGCTTGAGCTCAGGAGTTCAAGACCAGCCTGGGCAACATTGCAAAACTCTGTCTCTACTAAAACTACAAAAATTAGCTGGGCATGAAGGAGCATACCTGTAGTCCCAGCTACTAGGCAGGCTGAGGTGGGAGGATCACCTGAGCCTGGGGAGGTTGAGTCTGCAGTGAGCTGTAATCATGCCACTGCACTCTAGCCTGGGCAACAAAGTGAGATCCTGTATGTATGTATATATATGTGTGTATATGTATATATGTGTGTGTGTATATATATTTTTCAAAAGATAGTTGGAACTGAAAATTCATTCTTTGCCCACAAATAAATCAGTGGTAGTTCTAAAGGTGTATATATACACACACACACATATATACATATACACACATATATACATATATGCAACAAAAGAAAAAATAGGCAAATTAGGCTACATCAAAATTTAAATAAATAAATTGCATAAGTCCTCCTATTGCCCTCAAAAGCTAGTAAAACCTCTGAGCCAGAGTTCCTCAACCTCCACAGTACTGACATTTGTTGCGGAGGCTGTCCTGTGCATGGTAAGATATGCAGCAGCATCCCTGGCCAGGGACAGTTTCCCCTGGGTTATGACAATGTCTGCAAACATTTTCGGCTGTCCCTTCAGTTGAGAATTACTGCTCTAAACATATTTCCAGGGAGTAATTGTGATCTTTTAATACATACACACACACAATTATAATTGACAGCCCGAATTCTCAGGTTTTGTGGCCTTCCGAAACTTTTTCCAAATCTTAGTAATAAAAGCCTTGTTTTATTCACAAGCGAATCAATTCTGTTCAATTCTATTATTTACTAAAGGCCTCTCATTTACACCTCTATGTTAGGATGGAAACTCCTTGCCACATGAATTTCACAAAACTAACCTCAGAAAGGTATAGACTAAAAGTTCTTGCCTAAGAAAGGTTGGTGGGCCAAATAGTCTCTGCTTCAGATACTCACCTCTGCCATTATAAATCATGAAAGCAGTCATAAACACTATGTTTTCAAATGAACATGGCTGTGCTCCAACAGAAGTTTATTTATGAAAACAAGGGAATGGTTGGGTTTTGGCCAGGCTGTAGCTTGCTAACCATTATTCTAAAAAGAATAAATAGCTTTCTCTTTTCATTTGTCACTACTGACACTTTATATGTTGGTGCTTTATTGAAAAGTCACTCCAGATAAAAACTATGTTGATCTTTTTTCGTTAAGGCTTTATATTCCTGTATATGATCGAGAATAGTAATAATTACATTGGATTTCTCAATCATTGGATAAAATCAGGGCTGAGGACATCAGCCATTCATTGCGGTAAAGAGAAAGTTGTTTGGTTCTTATGTTTCACTTCTGCTCAGGAGGGCAAATTGGACCCGCCTGGGCTGTAGGCCTACTGTACCATCCTATCCATAGCATGACTGCAAGGGCCACTGCTAGAGCCTGTGGGCCTTTATGGGTTGGCCCTTGTCCTGCTGATCTAAACAACAGTAAGGACTGATTTCCTGGTCTGACTGCATTGGAAGCTCTGAAGGCAAGGCCTGCATTGCATTCATCACTGTGTCTTTAAGGGCCCAGTACGAGGAATGTCAGAAGCACTCCAGAAATTGTGCTCCTATTCACAATAGCAAAGACTTGGAATCAACCCAGATGTCCATCAGTGACAGACTGGATTAAGAAAATGTGGCACATACACACCATGGAATACTATGCAGCCATAAAAAAGGATGAGTTTGTGTCCTTTGTAGGGACATGGATGCAGCTGGAAACCATCATTCTCAGCAAACTATCACAAGAACAGAAAACCAAACACCGCATGTTCTCACTCATAGGTGGGAACTGAACAAAGAGAACACTCGGACAAGGGAAGGGGAACATCACACACCGGGGCCTATTATGGGGAGGGGGGAGGGATTGCATTGGGAGTTATACCTGATGTAAATGACGAGTTGATGGGTGCTGACGAGTTGATGGGTGCAGCACACCAGCATGGCACAAGTACACATATGTAACAAACCTGTATGTTATGCACATGTACCCTAGAACTTAAAGTATAATAATAATAAAAATATTTGGGGGGCTTTGACATTTAGGATAATAAAAAAAAAAAGAAATTGTGCTCAATTCATGCTCACGAATCTTTGATCTCCCTAGTACAGACTTTGAGTGGTATCACAAAAGAGATTTAACCTCGGTGAACAGAATACACTTTGAAGAACAGAGTTTAGGACACAAAAGTAGTTTCAAAATAACCTCAGTTATTTATTTCAATTTTTAACACCATAAGGGGATTTGTAGAAAAGAAATGCATCTTTAAAATTCCCATTTTTCCCTTCCATCCATGTCTTTGTTAAATTTAATTTATTTTAAAAATATACCTTAATACCAATTGCATGCAGGACAACGTTCCTAATACCAGGAATATGGAATCCTGCCTTCAGGTCAGGAAGATCTCTCATTCTCCTACAACAAATTTCCCAGAACAAAATCCCCCTACCGCTGCCATTAGTGCCTCCTGTCATCCTTTCCCTTCCCTTTCCTTCTAGTTCTTTGTTATTAAACCAAAAGAGCAGTCTGCTGACAAGCCAGACTCCTCTTTAGAAGGCAGTGCAAATGAAAAACTGGGAACTCCCAGGAATAATTATTTAATCGCAGCACAACACGTCCTGCATCTTGTTGTATGATATTGTGTTTTGAAGCCCTAAATCAGAATTCAAACAAACTTCTGTTCCTTTTGAAAAACAAAGGACTAGCTACTTGCCCTAAGGCAGAAGAGAAAATGAGATGTTTGACAAGAAGAGGAATATAACAACCACTACTACCATTTATAATTTGATGTTCTTTATAGTAGGTAATTTGTGGCATGCACAATGTGGACACACTTCTCCCTCTCTTGAGAATGCCAGTCCTGTTGATGTTCAAAACCTAGACACAGTTTGTACTGAGCATGAATATATTAGTTTTCTCTTCCTGCAGAAAAAATTACTACAAACTTAGCAGCTTGAAGCAATATCCATTTATTATATGATGACACAGCATAGCAGAATTTCTGTCCAAGGACTCACCACACTGAAATCAAGATGTCAACCAAGGTCAATATAAACTCACAAGATCTTGACTGGATTCAGCTCCTTGCTGCTGTAAGACTGAGGCCTCTGCTTTCTTTCTGGTTGCCAGATCAGCATCTCTTAGCTCTGAGAGGCTCCTGTAGATCTTGCTGTGTGGTCCTCCCAAGGGCCGTCTCAGTCTCACAACATGGCAGCTGACTTCTTCAAAGCCAGCATGAGCATCTCTCTGACCTCAAGGAGCACTCAGTCCCTCTTTTTTAGGGCTCATTTAATTAGAATAATCTCTGGAGTTGATCTCCCATCATATTCACAAGTTACCCACATTCAAGGAGAAGACAGTATACAGGAAGTATGCACTGGGGACAGATATCCTAAAAGCCACCTTAGAATTCTTCCTACCATTACTGCTGTGGTGACATTGGCAGCAGTTTATCCCAAACCACTATAAATAAGAGTTTGAGCAGGTTGAGCATCCCAAATCTGAAAATCCAAAATCTGAAACACTCCAAATCCAAAACTTTTGAGCACCAATAGGATGATACTCAAAGGAAATGTTCATTGGGGCATTTTAGATTCTGGATTTCTGAACTTGAGATGCTCAACCGATAAGTATAATGCAAATATTCCAAAATATGAAAAAAGCTTGAAAGCTGAAACAGTTCTGGTCCCAAGCATTTCAGATAAGGAACACTCAATCTGAGTATATACTCGTGTGTGTGTGTGTATATATATATATATATATACACACACACACACATACACACACACACACACACACTCTACACGCACATATATACATATATATGAAATCTTATATATAGTACAGGTAGCTTATATTTAAATTGTGTGTGTGTGTGTGTGTATGTATTCTGTACAAATACTAACACACAAACCTTAGGAACTCACTTTTAAAGATGGACTCCCAAAATATATAAAATCATGCACATAAGATCCACAACCATCCCATAGAATATGTATTATGTATTTATTAAGACTATTCCACAAAATGGCACATGCATTTAATGCTCTCATCCCACAAAATGAAGTGCAGTGTTGAGATAACTCTGATAATGCAGACAGAAACCCAGATGTGCCTTTCAGGCAAGGACTTTCTCTTGCCTGGAAAACTACAAAGTAAATTTGAAACCATGGGCAATACGGTGGCAGTCACATGGATAAGATTAAAAAAAAAAAAAAAGAGGAAGAACAGAAACATCAGGAGCCTTTAAGCTGTTTTCTAAATTCAGAATCGGCAGAATATTTATGTTGGCAGCATCCCTTAACTCTCAGCAGGAGATTTGACAGAATGTACTCTATACATAACCCGCACAAGCCCCAGATCAAGGGGAGAGTATTTGCATAAACAGAATCCTAGAGACCATGTCATCACTATCTTTCTCTTCCTGCTTCTTCCTTCTCTACCCTACAAGCCGGTTGTATTGAGTTTCCTGGGCTATCTTCCATGAATATCAAGGAATGCAACAGAGATGAATGTTACATCGACACCAGCAGTGCCACCACAAGAGAAACTGTTTGTACACTCTTTTCATTTCTCAGTGCAAGCAAGCATCTAAAGACTTTGCACCTGTTCTAGTTAGCTCTGGCAAATGCAGTCTGTATTTATATTAATAGAATTATGTTTTCATAACAAAATGGACATGTAGGGATTGTGGCATTCACTTTGGATGCTCTCATGTGTGTGCAGATTGGGAGAGGGACGACTCTTACATAAAGCCCCATGGCAAGGGAAGAAGACCCACACATCCCACACTGAATCATCAGGGGACAGTTTGAGAACTTTCTGTGGAATGACCAGAAACTCAAGGATTGGAAAATAGATACTCGACAAAGAGGGAAATAAACTGGATGTAAATGGGATTTTCATGGGTAGTTCGAAGCTATGAACTCTTTTGTGTTCCATCTCCTGTTTCTGTAATTTGTGTCTTATCTCCCCAGAGTAGAGCTGAGAACTGGTGAGATCATTTTTGGCTCCATTCCTGAAAATTTGTTTTGAGTCACCAGTGTAAATATTGCCCACCCAATCTGTACATTTGCGCAAATTAACTGAAACCAGCTACCCAATTCCTTGTTCATATTTGGATCTGTTGATTAACCCTGACAGCTGTAACCTCATTAGTCCAAGCTCTGGCCATAGCCGAGCAGCTGTCAAATTAGGAGGAAGTGGACTCAGTGAGGTTGCCTCTATGGACTAGGCATGTTAAAATCAATAGCCGCTCTAAAAGGTTTCAGTTATGATTCTAATTCTAATTTATGTTGTGCTGGGGGCTTTTCACCTAGATCTATAATATGGGCCTAAAATTGGTTGTTTTCAAAGAAAGCAGGGGCTCTGTCACAAAGCAGGAGCATAGGTTTTACCTGGAAGACATTGGGTCTGCATCAGTTGGAAATGGTTTTTTAGCATGCATTGTAACAGACATTTTAATATATTTTAAAATATTAGTTCCTATGTACTTTTTGGCAAGAGTGATTTTGTTAGTTTTGACAAGGGGCCAGCAGTGTCCTGACTAGAGGAACAAGAAAAATCCTGTGGCTGGTATTCACTGGAAAATGGAGATAAGAAGGGAAGAAAGAGTTAGAAAACACTCCTATAGGAATGAGGTTTCCCTAATAAGAACACAAAGTTCTCGGGATGAATTCTGTTCATTTCTATATGAATCTGTAAGGAGGAAGTGGGAAGTGAACATTCACAATATCTACTAATTAAAACCTGGATGTTCAGGGAAGGAGATCATTTTCCATCTGCCAAAGTGTTGAAAAGGACCCTGGGATAGGGTCAAATGCAACGTGTGAACTTTCTTGGATGCATTTTCATCATGGGGCGATAGCAGGTTGGAGCAGAAGATGGTCTAAGAAAAATCTGGAGACCTCAGTCCTGGTCCCAGTTCTGCCGCAGTCTACTAATATGGGTGTTGGAGGAATCCTCAATCTCTCTGGATCTCAGCAGACTCATTTATAAAATGAAGATATTTCTGAGATGATCGCAATGGCTCTGTCCATCTGCAGTGATTAGAGGCTCTCAGAACAAATACATTATTATAAGAATATGCTCCATCATGGCCCAAGGTGGATCTACATTCTAATTTTCTAGCTTTAGGGAATTTTCTCCTAGTCTTTCATAGTGCCCTGTAGCCTATTACGCAGGCAGGTACTGTCCTTTGGCACCCCCTGGTGGCATCTGCTGCTGTTACACCTGCCTTAATCGCGGGGGGCCTCACGGGTAAGAAGGCTAACTGTGGGAACTGGTAGGAGCCCAGGTGCTGTTGACAAGGGAAAAAAGCAATCCAGAATCTCATTGTTCCATTTTAGCTTTTAACTCATCGCATCTTAGAGGCTTAGGTAAGCATGTTGATTTTAAAAAGCAGCTGTATTAATCAGATGCTAATAAAGCATCCAGCTTGCTTTAGGTTGACGGATTTTGCAAATGACCAGGACTTCTGTTTCTATTATTGTGAGAAAAAAGACTAAGAAAAGAGGAAGTATTTAGGTATTTAGTGGAAACCAAATGCTTCCTGTGCACATGACTAATTTAAAACTCCCAGAAAATATTGGATAATGTGTACCCTGACATTTCCTAGGTATAGATTAAAGCAATAAAAAAGTATTAAAAGGTTACTGAGCTTTTTCCTACCCCTTTCCTTCAATTTAAAAATCATTTACAAAGGAAGTTCTGAAACTCAGAAGTTAGATTTTTTTTAAAAAAGGGAGACAGAAAGTAGGTTCTTAATGTTGTGGAATGACAAGTAAATATATTTTAACTATTGTGAGTCATTATAATCCAAATTCTATCCTCAAATCACGATCATCTACATGTAACTTATTAATTAGGTTATGTTTGCCCTAATTGCATCAGTTCTACTGCTTTTGTTTACAGTTACCCTCTCGCTGCCACTTTGGAAGTGTATTGAAACTTTGTAAAAAAAAAAAAAAATGTCTTTGATTTACTGTAAAAGCATCTACATTTTTAATTTAAATGATTTCAAATGCCAAAAGTTATGACTATGCAAAGAAACTAAGCAAATACAGTATAAAGAAAAAGGAAAAAACCCACAAAACTTTAATTATTCTAAATTACATTAATTTAGTTTGATATGATTATAACAACTATAACTATTTCCAGGTAGGGTTAAAAAAAAAAAAAAAAAAGTCATAGGAAAGAGAAAAGTGAATATTCCCTAAAGGAGAAAAACATTTCTGTGCCATGTTTACTTGACTCCTTCTGGCAAAACGCTGTTAACAGTTGTACCACACAGTTCAACCAGAGCTTGTCTCCAGAAAAAAATATATATAATTGCATCTCAGAGATTTGGTTTGGAAAATCTGCTTTTGTTTCCAATGCCTTGTCTCTTTTCAACCACGTTTATAAGCATTTTCCAAGGTCTTTACGAGCACTTTGCCTCCCTCTCCACGCTCCTAAATATCACCCTCTCCTCCTTATGGCCAGCCACGTTTTCAGCCTTAGCCAAGGAATAAAACATTGGTTCACCTCAAAGGCTGCCATTAAATTTACCTCATTTATTGACCAGCAGGAGGTGCACCACCCTACTGAGGTCAACCTTAGCTACAATGCTGCAGAGTCCGTTGGCGCCCCAGACTGCTACCCTGTTACATGACTGGCGGGCCCCTTGGGCCAGGTAAATCCTACTGTTGACATATTGGTGGCAATGCCCTTGGAACACCTTTGATCCATTAGTATACTCTCACCGTTCAAGGGTGTATTTTACTGTGTGTTGAATAAAAGTAACCAGGCTTAGAGGAGTGAAGGAAACAAAGTGAGCTCCTGCTGGAAGAATACGCCATTTATACTTCTCTGCAGTAGATATCAGGCCTACTAGGACATCAAGTTTAAGGCAAATAAAGCCTTGAGAATTCCACTCTTTGGACAGAACCACCATGGGGCCTCTGCTGCCCTTGCGGTGGTCAGTAGTAAACTGCCTAGGAACCTGGAAGCTCACTAAAAGCCATGCTTTCACTGCTGAATGGCCTTTTGGCATGGATTTCTTTGCTTTTCCTCATCATGGCTTTGTCATTCTGTAAAAATGTGAGCTCTGTCAGCACAGTGACTGTTTAAAACAACCTTGAGTACTTGAATACACTGTTACATAGTAATAGTGCCTGTAGTATCTGCTTGTATTCTTTAAGAGGCTGATAAAAGATCATATTCAATATAAGGGGGTGGGGGATTTCCTTTTCTTGATGCAATTAAGTACATAAAAATGTGCCAGATGGGAAATGCTAGATATCTGAATAATCATTTTATTCATAGACCGTCAAATGGCATCAGGCAATAATCCCTTAAATGTTCCCATTTTAAACCCTGCAAACATGCCACTCTCAGCCCTGACCTGGAGTGACCAGGTTAGATGGTCAGGGCTCTCAAATCCGAATGCTGATTCAGGCCTTCTCTCTCTGCTGCCAATAATAGTTCGTCTAGGTGCCAAATTTAGTGGTGGTTTCTTATGATGTGGATACCTGTCCAACAGGAATTGGACTGTGACCACAAGCCATTTTCCTTAAGCCACAGAATAACTGTCAGATGGCAACCGCTGATAGTTACCGCTCGCCAGGCTCAGCAGTTTCCAAGTAAAAGACTTTTGCTCCCCCTATTAATGCCACAATTAAACAAATTTTGTCATTATGTAGAAATTCCCTGGGGTGGCAATTCAGTGTTTGATCTTCAATTATTTCAAAACAAAACAAAACAAACAGAGCAACAACAGCAAATCCCTTCTTTTCTCCCTTATGGCTTGGTCCTTTTCTTCTTACTCTTGTGTTAATGATTTTCTGTTAAGCCACATCAAATCCTTTTGGGCATCAGTGAGAAGTAAATCTTTTCAAATTACAAGTTTCATTGATGCATTGCATTCCTCTGAGAGCGAAAAGTATTTTTGAAATGTTTCTTGTACAGGTTCTGTTTTGTGTAGGCAGAGTATAATTTTCTTCTCATTTTGTAGAAGAGGGATCCAAGATACCCTCTCTGGTGTAGTACCATGCTAAGCAAAAGGTCATACCAGTAGTAAAGTGCCAAAATAAGAAAATAAATAAAATCAGAAAGATATTGCACCGCTACTAATCATTTTATGGGATGTTGAGGCCTCTACATGTACTTGTATTCCTGAGTTGAGTCCAGCAGACTTGGACAATGTGTTTCAGGTTAAGTGTTAACATGAACAGACAGAAGTTTACTCTGGGTAAGGCTGACTTCCTGAAGTAAATTTCCTAGAAACCCCATATTGTACCAATTTCTGTTTCATTTCCCATAAATGAATAGCAAGCATTGTCATGTATGCTAATACCTTAAAAAAATAGTGTTCCTGAAGCTACAAAGCAGCATAAGTTCTTAGTAGTTAAAATGTTTTGAATAATAAACCAAATCTAAATATGTAAATATAATTTGTATATGTATATATGTGCATGTGTATATGAAGTGTGTATGTGTGTGTGAGTATGAGTGTGAAGGAAAATAGTAAAATATGTTTGTAACTGGAATGATTCACATTTGGACTCTGAAGTCTAAAACACACTCAGTGAGGAAAGTAAACAGTACATCAAGCTTCCCCAAAATGCAAAGGAAGACTGTTAACCATTTAGAAGCTATTGTACCTTCCTTTGACTGAAATTGGCAGTCTTTCCTGAAATAAAAAGCATCACTATTTTTTATTACAATAAACTTGAATCTCCATGATATTTTCTCTCAGAAGCAAAAGCATAATTGTAAAATTTCTGTATGTAAAGCAGCCTGTCTTCCTGAATTTGTAGAATTTCGGAACTGAGGGGCCTTGGGCTTCATGCAGGCTGACTCATTCATCTTACAAAAGAAGACTATGAGGCCCAGATGGGTGAAAAGAACTCTCCAAAATTCCATAGCTTGAGTCAAGACCTTGCAGGTGACGGTGGACTTCAGCTTCTCCACTCTTCCCTCACTGGCTCACTATTTCAGCAACATCATAATTGCTAAGATGTTAAGATTTCTCTGTCCCTATATAACACCCATCTGGCCTCTTTTTTTGCATCTTCCCTGCAGAAAACCCAATTTTAAAAAACTGTGAACAGGCCCACTGGCTCCATAGATTCCTAGCTTGTTCCCCAAACTGCTGGCTATAATTAATGTCTACTAATGCTAAAATTGTCTTAAGCATAGACACCCACAAAAAGTTATTCAAAGTTCTGAACCATATAATGTACATTTTACCTGCAAACACTGGAGTAATGAAACAGGGAAACAGACCGAATTACCATAGACCAAACTAGAGAATACATTTCAAGTGTCCTGAATGTTTGAAGACTAAGAATGGGCTCCAAATGCCCACTTTTCATCCTCCTCTAGCACACCAAGTGTCTTGGAAATCAGTCTGATTTAGAACAAAAAATGCAACCAGTTTCTGATAATCATTTCAATTGCTACGTTTCCTTGGACACATTTTCAAAGTACTTGAATGGAGCCCCACATGCAAATTATCTTCCCTGAAAAGAAAGCCTTTGCCGGCAAGTAAGCTGGCTATTGAGTTTTTGTGGCAATGGCATAGAGACACAAGATATTTTTAACATTCTTGTTTTGTTCTTGTCTCAACTGACACTAGTAATTTGAGAGATGTTGAGGGCGTTACTGAATATAAATTTGAAGAAAAATAACTCTTCCATCTGTATTATTAGAAGTAGAATGAATATTCAATCAAAGATGAATCAAAAAGCTTAGATTCTGTATATGGGCATTTACCTTCCTGAACACAGACTCTTCCCATGATCCTTTCCTCACATGGAGCATCCACAAGAATCACACTGCAATTTGCAACCAATTGTGCTCTGGATAATAGAAATCTGTCCCCACATTCATTTGAAAGCTCCTTTTATAAAATTATTGCGTTCAGAGCTAGAGATGACAGCTCTTTTGCAGAAGAGAAAACTGAGGTCCTGAGAGCAAAGCTATTTGCCTGAGGGTAAAGAATAAGTTAAGGCTCCATTTAAAGACCCAGATTCTAAACTCTTAGCTAAGAAACCACCTCTCCACCCTTCTAAATGTTTAATACTACCCACCTCTCATACTCAAAAAAGTTTTCTTCTGTGTTTGTATTGAGTCATTCATTCTTAAATTCATTCCTCTTCCTTTCTTCTTCTTTTCCACCTTCTTCTCTCCTCTCCTTCCTTCCTTTCCTTCTAGCTTCCATCCTTCCCCACCTTGGATTAATATTAATTTACCATATGCCAGTCATTGTGATGAGCTCTGGAAACTAAGAAAAGGATATGATCCATGACTCAAAGACCTGTTCATTTTTAGAGAAGACTGACCTGGTTACCAACAGGTCCAAACTCTTTAATGTGGCTTACACGGTCCTCCACTCTCTGATCCCTAACCCATCGTCTCTAGCTACTCTCCCTCTTCTCTATACTCCAACCTTACAGGATCCTTTGGGATCACTGAACAAATTCTTCCCAGCTGTACCATCCCATATGTTCACTTCCTGGACATATGTGATATCTCTCCCCTACCCTCCTCATTCAGCTGGTGCCACACCATCCTTCAAGTCTTAGTCTAGACACTTATTCTCAGGGAGTTCTCTGAACCAAAAGACCACATTAAATCTCCCTGCTAATTTGCGAGCATTTGCATTATGCCTTTCTATTTCTCTTCACTGGTGAGTTCAATAAGGACAATGATCAGTAACTGACTTCTACACTCTTATATGCCCATTTTCCTAGTTCAGGGCTTGGTACATAGTAGAGACTCAATAAATGCCTATTGAATGAAAGAATCTGTTTAGCATACAGCGGAAATACAAATGAGAAAGTACTTAATTCTTTGTGGGGGGACAGTCAGTTGGTGTCATCATGTTTAATTCATTTGAAGGCTTAGGATGAATTTTATAAAATCAAATGGATACATATCATGCCCAATTGCCCATCTTTCTGTTTTGGTAAAAATAAAAACCAATAAATAAGATAAGCTTTTGTTTCCACTATGTGTCCATGATTTTACTAACATAGGTACGCAATCCCTTCTCTACAATTCTAAAATCCAAAAGAAAATCTGAAACTAGAAAATTTTTCGTAAGTATGGGTAACAAACTTGCTGTTAACTGACATGCTGTTACAATCTTTATTCTACTTTCTATGAATATTCATGCTTTGCTGCAGAAATATCAATGTTATTAGTCTGTATTTCCTCCATTTTGTATGAATGTTTGCTCTGAGCAGAAATGTTTTATTTTGTAGCTCCCTCAGGATGTCATATAAATCCAAATTTGAGACATGCCTGGCCCCCAACATTTCTGAGATGGGAATGTGAACGTGAATTGCTATTACCACCTTGTTTTGCATTCAAATTTAGCCCATTGAAATTATCTCTTTTTCTAATTTTCTCCCTGATTAAAATGTTTTCCTATTGAGTATAACAGAAGTAAGCATTACAGAATTTTAGAAACTGAAAGCTCCAGTTATAAGGCCACACATAGGGACCGTTGCTGGAACTGAGGTGGCCCACGGTCCTAAATGAAGGTCTGGAACCAAAAGGTTTTCTTCAGGCTTCATTTTTAAAGTTTATGGGAATAGTGAGGTGGAATGTTCTTGCCCAACTGCCTCATTTTATAGGGAAAGAAAATTGAGTTCCATGCAGGAATAGTGACTTAAAAATCAGCATGCTTACTGGAAACAAATCATATCTGCTAGGTTCATTTCTTACTTAGGGAGGTAACTCATAAACAATAGAAATTATCCTATGAACAAAATGGATAAAACTTGCCTGGATGCTTTACAATGAAGTGGATTATCAATCAAGTGAAATATCAGCACTTAGAAATAGCACCATGGAGGGAAGCCAGGGCTCTATTCTTAGGTCTGTCATTTTCCACATGTTTATCAGAGGATGAAGTGATGAGGGTAGCAAATTTTCATTTGCTACAAAGCAAGTCAAGTGATACAGAATAAAATATTTTTGGGAAAGGAAAAATATGGCTTAGAAAAAAAATGCAAAACTATCTAGTGGTTTAATTAAGTGGTTTGCAAGTTCAGCATTCCCCAAAAGGAATTCATGCACCTTCACATGATTAGCGTCCCCGAATGAGGGAGATAAAATCCTTCACTGCCTTATTCTGACTAGACATTCCTGGGTCCTCTGCTCATTTCTGGGAGCCATGCTGTAAGAGAGCCTGAATTCAGAGAACCATAATTAGGAATAGAGATAGCAGTCAAAATTATATTTACAGGATAGCTGAGCATGGTGGCTCACTCCTGTGTAATCCCAGCACTTTGGGAGGCTGAGGAGGAAGGACGGCTTGAGTCCAGGAATTCCAGACCAGCCTGTGCAACATAGGGAGACCCTCATCTCCAAAAAGAGTGAAAATCAGCTGGCTGTGGTGGTGCACACCTGCAGTCCCAGCTACATAGGAAGCTGAGGTAAAGGATCGCTTGAGCCCAGAAGGTCAAGGCTGCAGTGAGCTGAGATCATGTCACTGCACTCCAGCCTGGGGGACAGACCTTGTCTTAAGAAAGAAAGAAAGAAAGAAAGAAAGAAAGAAAGAAAGAAAGAAAGAACAAAAAATATTGGAAATGTTTAACCTCAAGGGAGGATTTCAGGAGGCTGTAATCACTGCCTTCACATAATGGCTTGTCATGTGAGAAAGGGATTAGATTTGTTCCATTAAATTTGTTCCAATTTGTTCCAATTATCAAAACCTCAAAGGGACAGATTTTGGTTCAATACAAGCAAGTTCTCCAAGGAACAGAGACTTATTGCCTATTTTCATCTCAGAGCTGGTAGCTGAACAGATCACTGGCTAAATGTACAGGAGTCTCAAACTGCAATAAGTTATGCTTTGAGCAAAGATTTTTAAAGGATGATAGAGAATTGTATCTCAATAAAGCTATTATCAAAAAGAACATGATAGAAGAGAAGATGTTGTCACTTTATCTTCCTTCTCTTCAAAACGTCAAGACTTAGTATAAAGAAATGAAACAAAATTATTACTGAAAAGCAAACGAAGTAAAAACAAAGTAGTCTAAAAATGGAGTGTTAATGTTAGGCTCTCAACTCTCTACCCTCAACATGGAAACTGAAAACATGAACTACTGCTTATATTACTCCACCAGAGAAGCACAGAATGATTACTCGTCCCGTTGTTTGCCAACCCGTTTCCACAACACACAAAACCAAAGGCTACAAGAGTGTGAGTCTGATAAACCATTCATCCAAACTCCCTCTACACATAACTCTGAATCACCTACACTAAATTATATTCAGATTTTGGCAGGCAAACATCTCAGAAATAAAATCGTTTTTAAAAGCCCTGATTTTTCCATTAATCTCCAAGCATAAATGGAATTTTTAAAAATGTCAATCGAATGTCCACAGTGGGAACTTAAGAGCAACCCACACGTTTCCTTTAAATATGTATGTAACAAGGGCTCCATGAATAAATGCATAACTCAAGAAATTCAAAGACGGTGAATTTGAAAATTGTAAAAAAAATACTATAGAGAAATAAAAGCGACAAATAATCTGCTCTGCTTTTTACAATTTCTAAATGAGACTGAATACACAATGTCACTTATTTAACATGCAACAACTACCAAATCAGTTCCAATACTAAGAATGTTAGCCGAGATCATTTCTGCATCTCAGTCCATTTCTAAAAGAAAAACAGAAACTCTACAAAGTTCACTCTATCCCGACATGTTTTTAGATTATGAAAGATGGCTGAGGGAAAAGAGGGCAGCCTTACTGTTATTTGATGAACGTCATGAGTAGTTAGTAATTCTTTGTGGGGAATGTTATGGAAGATTCATTAGTAAAAGAACAGATTACCACGTTCCTGTCACTTCAAGATAGGTCAGCAATAATCTGGCCATATTTCCCGGGAAGAGAAGAAAACAGCCAGGCAGAGCCTTCTCTAATGGCAATGTTTTCAGATGGCCAGAGACGTCTCTGGGGCTTTCTGGTTGGCTGATGGTGGGTGTATTACAGAGCAGGGTATGCAGCCATGGATCATTACCGATTGGCACACCTATAGAGCGGAACTACTGTGGTCCCAGATATGCAATGTTTGCTCAAAGATGTGTTCTGCAATATTCAGAACTGAGGGAGAGGTAATTTATGGCATGAATACATGTTTTTTGGAATCACTAAATTTAAAATTCTCCAAATATATTATGAAAGTTCTGTAATATATACTAGTTTCCCAAATAAGACTATGTAGGTTTTTGTGTTTCTTTGTCTGAATGATATTTTTTCCCTTTTTTCTTTTTTTTAGTACACTGGGCCAATAATGATAAAAATACGCTGATAATTTCTCTCCATATTATTGTATTGATTATAGAAACAATGATACTCCAGAAATACATTAGTGAGATGGTCATTCCCAAATACCAGGCCAGACTGGTGCAAGACTATGATAATATCTTTACTAATACATTAAAAATTAAGAGAAGTGTGGAGAATGTAGTGTTTTGTTTTAAAAGCTACATATATTCTAAGAGTTTGTTATGTATTTTGATCATATGTCAGTCCTACACTGTTGTATTTTAAAACAAAATCCCTCGAAGAATAGAATGATGGGAGTAGGATGGGTATGATCTGTTGTTTTGTGGCCTGAGGTTAGGCACAGTCAGGAAGTGGCAAATCTAGAATTCAAACTCAGGCAACAGCACTACAGAGCCCACATTCTTAGTGAATATGCCCTTCTATCTTTTGTACCTCAGTCTCCTCATCTGAAAAATGGAGAGTGATCAAAGGTCTCTCTCCGGGGTGTGAACATGACATGGGTTACTATCTATAAAGTCCTTAGAGAGTGCATGATATAATAGGGCAAGCTCTGTATCACTGACTGTATTAAAACAACAAACAAATTAGCATTTTATCCAAAGTCACACAACTAACAAGAGTCAGACCTGAGACCCAAACCCATACAGCTTAGCTACAGCCTACTTCCTTAATGTACATGCACTACTGCCTTGAAATCACACTGATTCACACCATTAAACACAAACTGAGTGTGAGAGGCCACCACTGAATTAACTTAGTAGCACACCCAGTTTCAAAAGTATCTGGGATAGAGATAGTCAACCATGGAAATAAATGGGTAGTCATCTTGTTAGCAACTAAGAGACTAAAATTTTCATCTGGGTGGAAAGAAAAGTACGGAACCAGGTGGGCTGTATTCCCCACGGGTCCCAGCACTTGTGCAGCTGTTCTGTGAGGCTAAGAGGCTGAAAATAGAAATGAGCACAATTGCCAACATGGCCCAACCCTACTTCAGCCCCTGTAGAAAAGAAATGTTTACAGAAGGAATATTTATTGATTGTTTTTTAAAAATGCTAGATTTAGCATTACTCGTTGATTTGCTTCTAAATATTCAGAGTCTTAAGAGGGAAAAGGTTGTGTTTCTCAAAAGCAGGTACATACACACAAAAAGCATTTCAATCATCACTGAGGAGGCTCTGTTCATAATAAAAGAGTAGAAAGCCTGTTCCTGTAGACGTGAAAGGAAGAAAAGAGGTTTTGAGATTTTTCCCATTATCTCTTAACTTAGGAAGCAAACTGAAGGAAAAAAAAGATGGAGTTTTTACCGGTTCCTGGTCCCACATCTCTCTATGTTTTGTCTATTACTTGCATTTCATCAGTTCAATGTAAACACCACTGCCCTTGCCCCTGCCAGGTTAGGAAAAACAATTTAGCCTTCCAGGAAATCACCAGGACTTTGAACTTATATCTTGATGAGTGAACATTTGATGGAAGAATGAATCAGAAGGGCTGAGTGAATGTTTTGGAACCCATTATATTTTGTTATTCATACAGTTGATCATACCACAGAATGATCTTGCCAATTAGCACAGCCCTTGCAAAGCATCCCACATCAGGGAAGCTGACTAGTTAGCATCCTCTCCTGCAGCCTCAAACTCAAAATATGGCTCAAGTCTTTCATCGCTTGTCGTACTTTTGTAAATAACTCCAACCATATGAAAGGGTTTTCTTTCTTTCGCTGGTAACCATGTTTACTGTATATATACTGTACAACATAAGTTATGACTTTTTGTTTTGGGTTCCTTTTTTAATTAGTTTTTCTGACCAGGGACCCTCTGTTGTTGAAACAGATGTTGTGGGGCCCAATAATAGCTCTCAGCTGCCAAAAGCAAAATATGAAACTGTGCCCAGACCATGCAGAACAAATGACTGTAACGAGGGGATGATCGAGTCCAAACAATAGAGCAAGTTGACATTTCGTATATATAGCAACTTATATGTGAGCATACGCAGGCTGTACTCTCTTCTGTCTTTTGAGTAACTAGCCTGAAAGACATGTACAAATGAGCTCCAAGGGTATTCCTTCCCCAAACAAGAGCACTAATATGTACGCCCAGGAACTACAGCTCAGCTAACTCACAAACTGAAACTGGAAGACCTTCCCTCACACTCTCACCCAGTCTATAAAATTAGACAAAGATAGCTCCATGAAACTAGTTCTGTGTTTTGGAATAACAACCAGCTTAAAAAAAAAAAAAATCAGCAAACCTAGGTATAAATGCAACATAGGTTCACCAGACGAGTGTGATAGTAAATGTTTTAACACAGGCTCTCTATAGGGGCAGGGGGGGCGGCGGGGCGGGGGGGGAAGTTGTGATGTGTAGTATTTTCCCATTTTCATGGTGTAAATATTCCCACCATGATCAATTTCAAGCTTTCAATGTGACATCACTTAATGCAGAGCTGGGAAGAACCGTGCAGTAGGACACTATGTAATGGCATCAGAGCGTCAGTAATTGAGAAATGTAATAAAGTAATTAGTAAGTAATGAAGTTGAGCATTTATTGCCTTTGTTTTTAATATCGTTTGCTTTATTGTCAGGTTATATAAATTAATTGTTAATTGACTGTGCTAAACAACAAACTCCCAAGACTCCTGAAAATTAGGCGATTGGCTCTCACAATCCAGTAGAAGCTGACTCTAGCACATAGCAAGATCACCACCACCACCATATAAAAGGTCATTTAATGCTCTTCTATTCTGACTGTAGTCCTCAGACCAGCAGCATGGACATCACTGTGGAGCTTGTTAGCTCCCTCCTCACACCTCCTTAATCAGAATCTGTATTTGACAGAATCCCCAGATATTGCTGGGCACATTAACATTTGAGAAACACTGAACTAAAGAACAACATGAGTGGATACTAAATTAGGGAATTTTGAAAATATATACACAGTTGACCCTTGAACAACATGAGTTTGGATTGTATGGGTCTAGCTATAGGTTAATTTTTTTCAACTAAACACGGAGGGAAAAATATAGTTTCAGGGGGTGCAAAACCTGCATATGCCAAAAGCTGACATTTCCTATATATATTATATTTTGGCAGGGCTGACTGCAGATTTTGAGTATTCGAGGATTTAGGTATACACAGAGAATCCTGGAACCAATCTCCTGAGTATACTAAGGGATAGCTGTGCTCACTTTTGTACATGCTAGAAGCAGATGGATTTTTGAATAAAGCCCCTAATAATCATGATGTTTCAAAGCAGCTGCAAAGAACTACTGCAAAATCCATAATGTCCTGAGAGTTTTGTTTGGGTGAATTCCGGACAAAACGTGTATTGGTCTGCCTGTGGCTTTGGAGGCAAGGATTCTGCTGTTAAATCCCTTAAGTTAAAAATCCTTATTTGCTGCCAAATTTAACAACTGAGGGATAGCAGCAAAATTATTTAACCTCCCAGTACCTCAAATTTCTCATCTTCACAATGGGATGATATTAACAGTACCCATCTCATTAAGTGGTTGTAAGGAGCAATTAAAATGTTTGCCCCAGTGCCTGGCATATAGTAAGTGCTCATTAAACTTTAGTAATTATTTATATTTCCCACAGGGGAAAAAATTCCAAACCGTTCTGTGTGTATGAACCCATGTTTAAAAATAGAAAGGTGTGTTTTCCTTGCTATGCTTTCTGAGAATTCTGATTTTGATCAGAAACGTTTATACCATTTTTATTCTCTATGATTGATCACCAAAAATAACAATTAAAATTACTTCTAAAATATGTCCAAATTTCAGAGTGATTCATTCCAACTTCAAAGTAGTCCTAGGAAAAGGTCTTGCATTCATAAAAAAGAGACTCAAAGAAGGTATGGCCTCATCTGCTCAATTTTGTCTCAGCTGCATGTTTTGCCTTGAATTCTATAACTACAGGAGAGTTTAGGAGGGCAAAGAATAAACTGTCAGAACCTGGACTTTAGTGATGCCACTGAGCTCTGCATTACCAAACCTGGACAACTTGGGGCAGCTCCACGTGGGACCTTTTGTTATTTGAGATAATAAATAGTCCTCAGTGTTTAAACTGAATTTTGAGTTATCTGAACTCATGCAAATTCCATCGCGTTAAGGTGAGTTTCAAAGTGTAGAATGACTTGCCTAAATTAGAAGCTCCTAACGGAGCCAGGCTTCACAATACCCATGTATTTCAAGGTGGGTTTTTTTCTTTTCTCTTTCTTTCTTCTCCTCCTCTCTCATATCCTCTCCTCTCCCTCCTTTTCTTAATAAACTCACAGTAAATATCACCATTTCAAATTTTTGAACAGTCAACATGATCTGTTTCTACATGCAATATGTCCAGTGGTATGATCAAGGCCAAAAAGTCCCCAGGAAGCTATAGATAGCTAAGCAGGCATTCATTCCAAATTTTGTGATCTGAATAGACTCGCCCTTGGTAACTATGGGGGAGACAGCAACTGTGGTATAAAATTACACCAACACAAATCAAAAAATTACTGTTATTCAAGAAAAGAAATCTATTAAACTGACTGTTTAGTATCAGGAAGGAAAAAAACTTTGATTTACTTTTGAGTTGATTTGAGTATTTGCAATATTCGGCCAATATTGTTGGTATAACCCAGCTTTTTTTCCCTGAAATATGCAACTCTGGGATATTTGTTCAACAAAGACTTACAAACAAAAGCTACATCAGTGAAGTTCTAACCAGGAAAAAAGAAATTAATTCAAGTGATTTTTAATGCAGGGAACTGATTACACAGATGATAAAGAACCTGAGAAACGATGCTGAGGACAGTGAGGAAATCCAGAGATTGGTGACAAAAAGGATGTCATTGATTTGATAGACGAAGAAGATGCTATTGTAGAAGCCAGGCCAAAGACTATTGAGGAGAAGCTGGAATAATAGCAGGCAAGTCCGATAGGAGCTAGAGCCATGGAGTATATGCAGTCGTTGTTGTAGATGCCACCAGAGGCAGGGAGATGTCCTGAGAAACACCGTGGCTTTTGTCTTCTGCCCTCAACGATCTCATCATAGTCATCCATTGGTCGAGCCCAGCTGGAAGTCAGCTGATACCTGCACCTGGGAAATGTAGCTTGCAAAAGTATCAGGAACAAGATCAGGAGCAGAGCAGAGCACAGCAAGAGTGAGCAATGGACCATGGACCCAGGACCCTCCCCTCCCAAGGGCTTTAGGCAACACTTCTTTTTTTTTTTTTTTTTTTTTTTTTTGAGACAGTCTTGCTCGGTCACCCAGACTGGAGTGCAGTGCCGCGATCTCAACTCACTGCAACTTCTGCCTCCTGGGTTCAAGTGATTCTCCTGCCTCAGCCTCCTGAGTAGCTGGGATTACAGGTGCACACTGCCATGCCCGGCTAATTTTTGTATTTTTTAGTAGAGACGGAGTTTCACCATGTTGTCCAGGCTCATCTCAAGCTCCTGGCCTCTAGCGATCCACTCACTTTGACCTCCCAAAGTGCTGGGATTACAGGAGTGAGCCACCGTGCTGGGCCTTAGTAAACATTTTTAAACTCCCTGTAAGAAAATTTTACTGGTTCAGTTTGCTATTACATTTCCTGTCAATGCAGTTGAAAATGTTTCAGAGGAACATATAGGTCAAAGATATTTTTATTCTATCTTATTAGGTTTCCAGTCAGAATACTTAAGAATTCATTCAGTCTGAAGATGATGGTGGCTAACTCTACCCAGCAAATAACAATTCCATTTAAAAAGAAGATTTAGTAATGAGACTATTTTAATCAGACACCAACCTTCCTTCTGGTGGGTGAATATTGTCCCAGGCTTAAAAACAAAATAAGGGCAGACATAGAGCACAGTTGAAATCATGAACTCATTCCTCACATTCTCTCATCAAACCAAAAGGAGTTTTAAGAGAGGAGGAGAAGGAGAAGGAAGAAAGAAAATCTGCATTCAAGGCCGGGCGCGGTGGCTCAAGCCTGTAATCCCAGCACTTTGGGAGGCCGAGACGGGTGGATCACGAGGTCAGGAGATCGAGACCATCCTGGCTAACACGGTGAAACCCCGTCTCTACTAAAAAATACAAAAAAAAAAAACCTAGCCGGGTGAGGTGGCGGGCGCCTGTAGTCCCAGCTACTCGGGAGGCTGAGGCAGGAGAATGGCGGGAACCCGGGAGGCGGAGCTTGCAGTGAGCTGAGATCCGGCCACAGCACTCCAGCCTGGGCGACAGAGCGAGACTCCGTCTCAAAAAATAAATAAATAAATAAAAAAAAAAAAAGAAAATCTGCATTCAAATCAGGAGCATTTTATCTACTACACAAGTTACAACATGGAAGTTAATAATGAGCCTTGAATTCTCTCATAATTCCCATTCTTTCAGCATTTTGCTCTCTCAGAGAAACCTATTATTTTCCATAATAGATTTCTATTATCTGGGTTGAAACAAATGGTTATAAACTGTGTTTTTGTATATTTGAAGACATCATGTACCTCTCCTATATGATATTTGTCTGAAAGCATAGTAACACATTTTCTGAAAATTGAGAATTTTCATTCCTCCCATTTTTCTCTTGCAGGGTGAGTTTGCTGGCTTATAGTACCACCTTACAAAGACAGATTCCAGACTCACTCTCAGTTGCAGACTATGTGGAGAAAAGTCCAATTTTAATTGAAATTTAAATCCCACAATTAGGCTAGAAGAGAACTTTCTCAATGGATTCTTTGGAAGGTTATCTTATTCTAAGTTGTATAACTAGGAAATGAAACGGATCATCAAGCAAATTCCTTAGTTTTTTTCATTGCCCATCAAGGAAATGTTTAGCTCATATATCAATTCACTTTTTTTTCCTTTTTTTCTTTTAGTATTAAGTGATTTTTATCTACAAAACAAGACGACCCAAGGCACTACAAAATGACTTGTAAGTTGATATTAGAAAGTAGGGAAAAGAAGGAATTTTAAACAAGATGAGTGGAAGAGATTGAATACCAATTACTTGAATAAGACACATACTTTTTACCCTACACAGAAAATCAACAATGTGTGTGTTAAAAAAAAAAAAAAAAAAAAAAAAATTCCCATGTATTTAGTGAGTGTTTGGAAATGAAATGAGAATATTAAACTTTATAAAGTGTTTGGTTGGTTGCATTAGATGGGTACCACTATTTCATGAGATGGATTGATGAAACACCTTTATTGCTGTCAGAACTCAATACAACAGTTCTCATCGAGCAAGAAACACTACAGAAGTATTGTTTGGCAAGAAGTTAAAGTCATGTTTCATATCAATAGAAATTATGCCTAAGGGCTTGTGTGTAGATTATGTATTAATTCCAAAAATCGTGTTACAGCTCTACTTGGAGAAGATACTCAAAACCAGGATATTGAAACACTTGAATGTTCACAAGAATATTAGTGTACAGATGACTCTCAAGTAGATTGAGAAAAGAAGTAAGGAACAGGCCTCCTGTAACATTCTGAGCTCTTTTCTGGAACAGCATGTAATGTAATGATCTATTTGTTTGTCTGTCTTTGCTACTAAACCTTCAATCCCTTCAAATTAGGAATTGTATCTTTTAATCTCTATCCCTAGTGCTGGCATACTCCAAGACACATTGGGAATTTTAATCATGGTTTTGAAATAATAGAATGACAAAATAGTATAATGTTCACTTGCATTAAAACCTTTTATAAATGTAATTGAAAAGGAGTAATGTCATGGAATCTAATTCTCAGATTTGATCTGAAAACACTGGCCTTATAAGGAAGTGTCTACATTTGTTCTGTTTGCCGAGGGAGTTTTCACAGCATTATTGACACTGGCCATGCAAATTAGCCCCCTGGATAATTATACAAGATTTGATTTTGCTTTGTTCAAGGAAATAATCAAATTTATAAATTGGGGCAAAATCTTTACTTAAATTTCTTATCTTGGTTTATGAATCAGTAAGATCCGTGACTTGTAATAAAATATTTGGAGCCACATTGTAAGTCATAATAATTGGACAATGCAGGTCGTTGTCATTTAGAATGTATAAGTTATTCGAACTTTTAAATTGGTACAACATGGAAAAATTAATGTTACTATACATTTTTATTCAAAAGATTTAGACTACACTATTCAAATTATAATTCTAAATGCTATTTTCCTATCTTCTTTGATGTTTAGTTTCGTAAAGATTTACATATTACATTTCTTGAAGCCAAAATGTATCATATTGCCTATGCTGTGAAGAGTTGCTGAATGGCTTTTAAAAGTGCACAGCAGAGTGCTCAGTGGTGTGAGTATTTATTATGCACCTGAAGGTCAAATTTACTGTTGTTATTTGGTTATTTCAATGCCTAACTTTTCCTAAGCTGAGAAAAATAAGTTTCCCTATTTAATATGGTTTTATTTCCACTGCTTTCCAGATTTCTGATGTTACAGTTACAGAGTAGAAATTCTGTAGTTTTTCCATGTTTTTTCCCCACTAGCTATTTTTCTTTTTTATTGAGGTAAAATATACACATATAATTTACAACTTTACCCTTTTTTATTTTATTTTATTTTTTTTTTTGAGACAGAGTCTCACTCAAGGTCAGGAGTTTGAAACTAGCCTGGCCAACATAGTGAAACCTCGTCTCTACTAAAAATACAAAAAAAAAATAAAATAAAATAAAAAAAATAGCTGGGCATGGTGGCGTGCTCCTGTAATCCCAGCTACTTGGGAGGCTGAGCCAGAAGAATCACTTGAACCCTGGAGGCAGAGGTTGCTGGGAGCCGAGATTGCACCACTGCACTCCAGCCTGGGTGATCTGCCCGCCTCAGTCTCCCAAAGTGATGGGATTACAGGCGTTAGCCACCTTGCCTGGCCCAACTTTACCATTTTTAAGTGTACAGTTCAGTGGTAATAAAATCATTTATATTCTTTTTGCTCCCTGTATGCCCTGCTGTCTCCTACCCTTCCCGGCCTCTGGTAACCACCATTCCACTCTCTAACCTCATAAGTTTTACTTTTTTAGCTCCCACATGTGAGTGAGAACATGTGATGTTTGTCTTTCTGTGCCTGGCTTATTTTAACATAATGCCTCCAGTTCCATCCGTGTCGCTGCAAATGACAAGATTCTATTCTATTTCTTTATGGCTGGATAATTTCTCATTGTGTATGTGTACCACATTTTCTGAATCCATTCTTTTTTTGATGGGCACAACTATAAGTTGATTCCATATTTTGGTAATTATGAATAGTGTTGCAATACACATGGGAGTGCAGAGATCTTTTTGATATATTGATTTCCTTCCTTTTGGATATATACTCAGTGGTGGAATTGCTGGATTATACAGTGCTTCTATTTTCAGTTTTCTGAGGAACCTCCATACTTTTCTCCATAGTGGCTGTATTAATTTACATTCTCACCATGAGTGTACAAGGGTTCCTCTTTCTCCACATCCTTGTCAACATCTATTATTGCCTGTCATTTTGATGCAAGCCATTTTGACTTAGGTAAGATGATATTCCATTGTGGTTTTGATTTGCATTTCTCTGATGATTAACGATGTTGAGCATTTTTTTCATATACCTGTTGGCCATTTGTATGTCTTCTTAGGAGAAAGGTCTGTTCAGATCTTTTGCCCGTTTTCTAAACAGATTATGTGTGAGGGTTTTTGTTTTGTTTTGTTGAGATGGAGTCTTGTTCTATTGCCCAGGATGGAGTGCAGTGGTGCAGTCTTGGCTCACTGCAACCTCTGCTTTCTGGGTTCAAGCGATTCTCCTGTCTCAACCTGCTGAGTAGCTGAGATTATAGGTGCCTGCCACTATGCCTGGCTAATTTTTATATTTTTAGTAGAGAAGGGGTTTCACCATGTTGGCCAGGCTGGTCTTGAATTCCTGACCTCAAGTGATCCATCGGCTTCCAAAAGTGCTGGGATTACAGGTGTGAGCCATTGCGCCCAGCCTATTTGTGGGTTTTTTTTTTTTTTTTTTTTTTTTTTACTATTGAGTTATTTGAGCTCCTTATGTAGTCTGGTTATTAATCCCTTGTCAGATGGGTAGTTTGCAAATATTTTCTCCTATTCAGGTGGATTGTCTCTTCATTTAGTTGATTATTTCCTTTGCTGTGCAAGCCCACCAGCTTTTAAAATTATTAAATCAACAGTCATAGGAAATAAATACAATAGTCACTATATGATAGTTTTAATTGCCAAGTGTATGGAAAGTCGATCATTTCTTCCTGCCTGCCTTCCAGGAAGCCATTGTAAGGGCCTTGGTGTTTCTCCTAGCCCCTGGTTGAGAGCTGGCCTGGGTGACTCGGGCATCATGGTACTCTAATCTGCCTCAGGTAATTGTATGAAGTGAGCACCTGAGCCAAAGATAATTAAGTCATATGCCTTCCAGTGACATCTGACATGGCCTAGATTGAAGGGAAAAAATGATGGCTATGATCATTCAGATTTCTTTTCTCAGTGATTTTAAGTAAGAAGAAATTCCCAGAGAGCAGTAAGTCCATGAGCCAATTAACGTAAATTCTGAAATGGCACCAGGATGCTGTGGATCATGACCAGCCGCAGCCATGTGTAAGCCAAAGTAATGTTAGGGCAAAATATGTGAGCCATAAAAAGGAGGACAGAGCAGTTGCCCAGCAGGAGCAGAGATGGCCTGAGACTGCACAGCCTGGAGGAAACCTGGGCAGTACTGGTCTCAGCATTGCCTCCTTTCCGTTTCCACTTCATTAGTTCCAGCCCATGCATGTATGTCTTTCCAGCAGTTTCCCACAAGGAAAATAGCTTTCTTACTTTTCAGATGGTAAACATAAGACATCATAAAACAAACAAACAAAAAATTTAAATACAATAAATAATTTTAAAAAATAAAAACCACTGTAATGCTGTGATTGTTTTATTGACTAGACATCTGGGCTTTTCTTTAGATGTATTTTGGTATTCACGTATGATTTTTCACAGCTGGTTTGTAGCTTGCATTTTTGACTCAAATGTCATGAACATATTTCCATGCTCATAAATATAGCTTTGCAGCATTATTTCTAATAGTTCATAGTATTCCACCGTATCCATATACTATAATATCTAACAGAAATGTCTTCATGATAGACATTTATATTGTTTCCAATTTTCTCCACAATAATGCTGAAATAAATCTATTTGAGTATTTTATATATATATATATATCTTACAGATTTATTTTTGCCTATTTTTGTAATTTAAAATTTTCAAAGTGGAATTATTATTAAGATACCCACTCTTTTTTATTGTTGATTCAGTGATACAATTAGCAGTTTACATTATGAGCTATTCACTTTCCCAAACCATTGTTAACACAAAGCATTAATCTTTTCCAATCAGAGAGGTGAAAAATGTCATCTCCCTTTTTAAATTTGCCTTCCTTGAATCATTACGATGTTTTTGACTATTTGTGTTTCTCCTCTTGTAAGGTCATTGTTCACAAACTTTAGTCACTTTGCTACTAGAGTGTTATTCTTATTGATTTAAAGGGTTCTGTATATTTTAAGATCATTAATACTTTGTTTAGCATATATGTTGTGAATATTTTCTTAGTGTGCTTTTTGGCTTTTAAATGGTTTAAAGTACATTTTGCATTCAAAAGTTTAAGACATTTCACATTCGAAATTATCAGCCTTTTATGATTCCTGGTCTTCTTGTCATACTGAGAGCAACCTTTCCAAGAACATAAAAATATCCATGTTAATTTTCTTTGAGGATATTTATGGATTCATTTTTTATATTTATATATTTGATCCCATCTGGAATTTATCTTGGTATGATTGAACTAAATATTTAGTTTAATTTTCCCACAATTTTATAGAGTTAGCCCAGTACCACTTCTTGAATTACGTATTGTTTTTCCACTGGCTGATTTAAAATGCTACTTTTTTCACGTACTAAATTCCGTGATATATTGGAGAGACTGTGTAGCATAGTAGTAAAGCAGTTTGACACTAGAATTAGTAAGGTTTATGTTCACACTGACTAACTGTAGGTTTGGGTGAGATACTAAATTTGTCTAAGCCTCAGTTTCTTTGTCTAAAATGTAGGGATAATAATGCCTCATAGGACTGTGTGAGGAAGAAGTGATAAAAGGTGTGCAGAACACTCAGCACAGAATTGAGCATTATGAAAATTTCAGTAAAATTAGTTACTAGCTGTACCTGAGCTTATCTCTCTCTGTAGCCTGGGCTGGAGTGCAGCGGTGTGATCATAGCTCACTACAGCCTCCAACTGCTGACGTCAAGCGATCCTACTTCCTCAGCTTCCTGAAGTGCTGGGATTACAGGTGTGAGTCATCACACGCAGCTTGATTATTCTTTAGAAAACTCTCCCCTTGAAGTAACTTGAGTGGCCTAGTTAAAATAATAACAATTACCTAATCTCCCCGAGTTTCACTTTAAGCATATACAAATTTGGTATAATATCTACTTAGAGTTATGATAAGAGTTGGATTCTAATATTTTGCCTAATAAATTGCCTAATAGAATATCTGAAATATAGAAGATATTCAATAATTGGCAATATTTTGATTATTATGATCTCTATTATCTATCATGGTATTCAGGTAAATTATTACTGTAATAACTTCATGTTCTAAAACATGGCAAGCAAAATTCTTCATTGTTACTAATTACTGTACAAAGTTGAATTCCAATAGTAAACTTAAACTTAACTACACACGAAAATTTTGAAGATCATTGTGTTAGTCTCTTCTGCCTTCCTATAAAGGAACACCTGAGAATGCGTAATTTATAAAGAAAAGAGGTTTATTTTGGTTCACAGTTCTGCAGGCTGTACAGGAAGGATGGTGCTAGCATCTGCTTCTGGTAAGGGCCTAAGGAAGCTTCCAATCATGGCAGAAGGCAAAGGGGGTGCAGACCTATCACATGGAGAGAAAGGGAACAAGAGAGAGAAAGGAGAGGTGCCACACTCTTTTTAAACAACCAGACCTCGTGTAAACTCATTGCCACTCATTACTGTGGGGAAGGCACCAAGCCATTCATGAGAGATCTGCCCCCATGACCCTAACACCTCCCACCAGGCCTCACTTCCAACATTGGGGATCACATTTCAACATGAGATTTAGAGAAGACAAACATCCAAAGTATATCATTCTGCCCCTGGTCCCCCAAATCTCATGTCCTTCTCACAATGCAAAATATATTCATCCCTTACTAATAGTCTTCCTCAAAGTCTTAATTCGTTCCAGTGTGAACTCAAAGTCCAAAGCCACAAGTCTCATCTGAGACTCAAGACGTGTTTCTTCCACCTACGAGCCTGTAAAATAAAAAATAAATTATTTACTTCCAAGACACAAAGATGGTACAGGCATTGCATAAACATTCTTGTTGCAAAAGGGAAAAACAGGCCAAAAGAAAGGGGTCACAGGGCCCACACAAGTCTGAAACCCAGCGGGGCAGACATTAGACCTTGAAGCTCCAAAGTAATCTTCTTTGACTATGTGTCCCACATTGAGGACACGCTGGTGCCAGGGGTGAGCTTCCAAGGCCTTGGGCAGCTCTGCTTCTGAGGCTTTGTAGGGCACAGCCCTCATAACTGTTCTCTTGAGTGCCTGTGGCTTATCTAGGCTCAGGGTACAAGCTGTTGCTGGCTCTACAATTCTTGGGTCTGGGGGATGGCAGCCCCATTCCCAAAGTTCCACTAGGCAGTGCCCTGGTGAGGACTCTGTGTCAGGGTTCCAAACCCTACATTTCTTCTCAGCACTTCCCTAGTAGAGGCTGCAGCAGGCTTCTGTCTGGACACCTGTGCTTTCCCATATATCCTCTGAAATCTAGGTGGAAGCTGCCAAGCCTTCTTCATTCTTGCATTCTGTGTACCTGCAAGATTAACTCCATATGGAGGCTGCCATGGCTTATGCTTTGCACTCTCTGAAGTGGCTGCCTGAGCTGCACCTGAGGGCCTGAGACTGGAGCCAGAGAGACCAAGATTAGGGGAGCAGTGTCCAGAGACTGAGCACAGCAGCAGGGTCCTGGGCCTGGCCCCTGAAACTATTCTTTCCTGCTAGACCTCTGGGCCTGTGATGGAAGGAGCTGTCTCCAAGACTTCTGAAATGCTTTCGAGGCCCTTTTCCCATTGTTTTGGATGTTAGCCCTTTTAGTGACATTAATCTCTTTAGAAAGTGGTTCCTCCATAGCCCTCTTAGATTCTTTCCCTGATAATGCCCTTTCCTTCTCTGCTACAAGACCAGGTTTTGGCTTTTCCAAGTTTTTATACTCTACTTTCCTTTTAAATATAAGTTCCAACTTTGTCATTCCTTTGCTATTGTATCTGATTCTACATTGTTAGAAGCAGTCACACTGTTTCTTCAATGCTTTGCTGCTTAGAAATTTCTTCTGCCAGAAACCCTAGGTCATCACTCTTAAGTTTAACCCTACACAGAGCCCTACGGCATGGGCACAAGGCAGTCAAGTTCTTTGCTAGAGCGTAACAAGGGTGACCTTTGCTCCAGTTCTCAATATATTTCTCATTTCCAGCTGAGACCTTTGCTGTCCATATCACTATCAGTATTTCAATCACAGCCATTCAATCAATCTCTCAAAAGTTCCAAACTTTTCCTCTTTTTCCTGTCTTCTTCTGAGTCTTCCAAACTCTTCCAACCTTTGCCCATTACCCAGTTCCAAAACTGCTTCCATATCTTCAAGTATCTTTATAGCAACACCTCCTCCTTGCTACCAATTTTCTGTATTAGTTCATTCTGCATTTCTATAAAGGAATACCTAAGACTGGGTAATTTATAAAGAAAAGAGGTTTATTTTGGCTCATGGTTCTGCAGGTTGTGTGGGAAGCATGGCACTGGCATCTGCTCCTGGTGAGGGTCTAAGGAGGCTTCCAGTTATGGTGAAAAGTGAGGGTGAGGCAGGCATATTACATGGCGAGAGAGGGAGCAGGAGAGAGAGGGGAGAGGTGCCACACTCTTTAAACAAGCAGATCTCACATGAACTCATTACCACTAATTACTGCAGGGAGCGCACAAGCCATTCATGAGGGCTCTGCTCCCATGACCTAAACACCCCCTACCAGGCCCCACCTCCAACAATGCAGATCACATTTCAGCATGAGATTTGGAGGGGACAAACATCCAAACTATATAAATCATACTACTAGAGATGCGGGTTTAGTACTACAGTTAGTACATTAGAACACGTTGCTGGAGTAGGCAAAAGAGGAGGAGGAGAGTGGACATTTCAACTTTCATTACTTCACTGAGTCCAAGATAAAATTAAAACTTAGTACTAAAATTACAAAGATCTAGGCAGTACTTTACAGACCATTATCCAAAAATATGTACACAAGGATGTAGATGGAGGGAAGATGTGCAGAGCATTTGTTACTTTTTATGATACTGTGTCTAAAGGGCAAATAAGAGTTTGCATACGGCCAGGCGTGGTGGCTCACGCCTCTCATCCCAGCACTTTGGGAGGCCAAGGTGGGCAGAACACGAGGTCAGGAGATGGAGGTCATCCTGGCTAACACGGTGAAACTCCATCTCTACTAAAAATACAAAAACAAAATTAGCCGGGCATGGTGGTGGGCACCTGTAGTCCCAGCTACCTAGGAGGCTAAGGCAGGAGAATGGCGTGAACCCAGGAGGCAGAGCCACTGCACTCCAGCCTGGGTGACAGAGCAAGATTCCGTCTCCAAAAAAAAAAAAAAAGAGTTTGCATACTTTTTAAGGATGCTGCTGGACTCCAAATTAAAATTTGAGAAAACTAATCAATGGGCCGTTTTCCTGAGAGTAAACAGATTTCTGGGCCCAATAATGAATATAGTTTTTTTTTTTTTCATTCATTCATTCACTCACTAATACATTCAACAACCAGAGTCTCCTCTCAGAAATTATTTTCCATCATTAGGAAAAAAGAAAATTTTACTGTCCTCCTTTACCTCTGATAGAGGAGAAAGGAAATAATTTCAGAACTCTAGTCAAGATAAACATAAATTTGTATTAATTATTTTTAATGAGTCTTCCAGGGGAGGGGAGTTTCTCATCCAAACCTCCCACACAAAATACCTAAAATACAGTATCTTCTCACTACAAGCGTAAATCCACTAGTTAAAAGGGAAAAATGCATAAATAAGAAACAAATGCCAAATTATTTTTGTTTGGCAATTTCCTATTTTAGCAAAAGCATTATAACCAATTGGTATCTGATTGTAAGAGTTTAAAACGCCTATGATACACTGCATAATATGCCATCTGGGTAATTCTGAATGTTACAAGCAGTCACCTTACTTTTCGGTTCTGAGGTTATGTTCATGAAGAGAACTGCAGTTGGTATCACATTGCACAAGCTCCCGGAGCTTGGGGGAGAATAATGACACGAATCAATAATGCTGTCTGGGAAATGGCTTAGAATAAAATATTACAGAAGGGCACGAACATCACCCAGGGGGAGACTTTGGTGCTGATTAAATATGGCTGCCTCAGCTCTCGTCCATGCAGTGACAGATGGGGAAGGAGTGCTTACTTTGGCTTTTGCTACATTTTTCTGAACTAAGGTTACTCAGGTAGCATGAAAACAGGGTGGTGTATGCCAGCTTATTTAGCTTTGCTGCACTTGGACGCCCCCTGAAGGTCAAAATTGCACACATAAGAAAAGAATTTCTTCAGCACTTTCAACTCAAGCCATTACATACAATTAGTTTCCAACTCTCTATTCTTTTCAAGGCATCTTTGTAAAAAGTAGTTAATACACAAAATAAAGCATTCTCACCTAGACTTCTTCTTTTCACCCATCCCCACACCCCAAAGGAAACAAAAAAGGTAGTTCATTTGTTCAAGTTAACAAAAAAAATTGTGTATGAAGAATTAACAAAATACTCCAAAAGAAATTTGGATTTAAAAACAATCTAGATAAATGTCAACTTTGAATCATACTTGAATGCATGAAAAAAGAAATAAACAAACACAAATTTTCACTGCCAGGGCCAAGAAATCGTTGTTTCTTATTTTCTCCATGTGTGAACTGCTAAGTTTTGAAAACATATCATGCCACAAAAAAGAAATATAACGTTCTCCATTCCATCCAACTCTACTATGAACTTATAATAGTGCTAAGCTCAAAAATTCAATACCATTTATCCTACAATAAAGTTTATTTTGGCATTTCATAGAGGCAAAACAAACAAACAAAATTTATTTTGTCCCTGAGAGTGAAAAATGTGGGTGGCAGAGACATTAGCCATTAGTAGTACAGACACTGAACTTACTCTGTGTGTAAATGCCTGTGTCCCTGGGTACTCTGTGATTGGAGAGACAGGTCCAGGAATGCTTGCTGCCAACTCAGCTCTGTTATAAATTTGATTGAAACCATTAGCTAGAATATAATGAATTCCATGTGTCAGTCTTATTTGGCATTTTTTTCAAGATAAGATTTTTTAGAACACATAATTGTGATAAATCCATTCCAGATAATTTGTTTTTCTCTTTTTAACCAGGATTTTTTCCCACATACATATTTTAAACAAATAGGTACTTACATATTAACTGTCGGTTATGACTGTGCTCTATAAATTTACACTTTAAACCACATTTTCCAGTATCTTTCTCCTTGGGAATGCTTGAAGCATCAAGGAAAATAGATAACTTTTTTAAGCCACTGATACCTAAAAATTTTTTGTTGATATCTAGAGTTACTTGAAACTTTTTCTCAAACGTATTCCCTGAATTTTATTTTTATTTTTATTTTATTTTTTGAGATGGAGTCTTGCTCTGTCACCCAGGCTGGAGTGCAGTGGCACAACCTGGGCCCACTGCAACTTCCGCCTCCTAGTTCAAGCGATTCTCTTACCTCAGCCTCCCAAGTAGCTGGGATTACAGACGTGCACCACTACGCCTGGCTAATTTTTGTATTTTTAGTAGAGATGGGGTTTCACCATGTTGGCCAGGCTGGTCTCAAACTCCTGACCTCAAGTAATCTGCCCAACTCAGCCTCCCAAAGTGCTGGGATTACAGGCATAAGCCACTGCACCTGGCCTGAAAATTTTAAGTAATTGAATAGAAAGTATTTTGTGCAATCTAAATCCTGAAAACTCAAGCATAATAAGTGTATATTTCAACATTTTTATGTTGTAAAACCTTTATTTTAAAGCAATGACCAGTATTCAAAAGTTTGTTTCAGCCAGTATCATATATGAAAACTGAAGAAGAATCTACTATAAATTGTAAACACTAAAGTATCCTAAATCTAAATTAAATCGGCCACTCCCTAAAATTGCTAATTCAAACAGGTAAAGGCACTAAATCACATTGTTTCTCTTTCTTTTTCTTTTTCTTTCTTTTTTTTTTTTTTTTTTTTTTTTTTGAGACGGAGTCTTACTCTGTCACCTGGGCTGGAGTGCAGTGGCACGATCTTGCCTCACTGCAACCTCCGCCTCCCAGGTTCAAGCGATTCTCCTGCCTCAGCCTCCCGAGTAGCTGGGATTAAAGGGGCCCACCATTACGCCCAGTGAATTTTTTGCATTTTTAGTAGAGATGGGGTTCCACCATGTTGTTCAGGCTGGTCTCGAACCCCTGACCTTGTGGTTCACCCACCTCGGCCTTTGCCAAAGTGCTGGAATTACAAGTGTGAGCCACCATGCCTGGCCTAAATCACATCTTTTAACAAAAGATTCCCTCCAAGCATACGGTCATGGTCTTTTAAAATATGTACACAAATACGTACACCAATAAAAGGAACTACAGACCTCTCCTGCACAACTTCCATAATACATTCTTGAGAAACAGACATTCTTTGAGAAAACAGTAACTGAAAGTCAATTTCCATTATTTGTAGTGGAAAAAGTTAAAATGTGCTATATACTAACCCCAAACCACCAACTAAATTATTAAAACACAGTAAGACTCCTCTATATAAGTAACAAACTAGTAAATTAGAATATAAACTGCTTAAAACATCAATTTTTAATTATCGAAGAGTTAATATTGCAGTTAACACATGCAGTTGCTTTGTGTGGAGTACCATGGCCTTAACATCAGCAGCCTTTGACATGCCATTCTGATACCAATGATATTTGGAACATAACATGAGCTTTTTCCCATAGACTAATGAGTTTGGGGGAACAATTTTTTTTTTTTCCCTTTACAAACATCGGCTAAATAATGTTGTTCTGAGGAGATATGCATGTTTGGTGATTGAAAACCAGAGGTCTTTTAGGAAAAATGATCACCAGGGAGACCTCTACCAGAGAGTGCCTATGTGGCCATTGTCACTCAGTAATGCAATCATCTACCCCAATTGTTTTCTCTCTTCCTGGAGAGCAGCAAGCCCAAAATGAATGACCCCACGATTGCAGCAGCACCCAGCCACTGCCATCGGTCTTTGTTTCCCGGAGTAGTAGTAACAAACTGCTACAAACTTGGTGGCTGAAAACAACAGAACTTTATTCTCTTACAGTTCTGGAAACCAGAAGTCCTAAATCAAGGTGTCAGCAGGGTCGTTCCTTCTGAAGCTGGGAGGGAGAACTTGATCTATGCCTGTCTCCTGGCTTCTTGTGGTTGCCCACAACCCTTGGCATTCCTTGGGTTAGGAACACATTCCTCCAATCTCTGTCTCTGACTTCATATTCCCTTCTTCCCTGTGTTCTCCCCTCTCTTCTTTAAAAAGGACACTGTCCAAGGATTTGGAGCCCATCCTAATCCATGATGAGCTCCTCTTGGATTCCTTCATTTAACTACATCTGCAAAGATCCTTTTTCCAAATCAGCTTGCATTCACAGGTTCTGGGGACAGAACTTTGGAAGGCAGAAGGGCACATTTCACCCATCCCACCATTCAAGGTTGAGTTTGTCTGATGTCGCCTCTCCTGGAAACCAGACCTGCAGGGGCAAGGCCGTCGTTTGCCACTGTTCTCCTTCCTCTACTTCAACTACTTTAGCTCCTATCTCTGTCATAATTATCATTTGCTGAGTTTTTTTTTTTTTTTAAAGGAGAGACCTGAACTTCACTTACATCTTTACGGGAGATAATCTGATATAGCTAATACTGCAGAATTTCTTTTAAACTACCAGTCTATAAACCTAAAAATTAGCTGAAAGTGTCAGGGGCCCGAGGGTCTGGTATGAGTGACCCTGTGTCAGGCACCATGCAGGAGTCTCTGTGGAAACGTGTCAAGAATTCTTGTGGTTTTTCTGATTTCCTTGCCTAAAAACTGCTTCTAATTCCCCTCCATTAAAGTGGTTAAATAGAAATGATTCTAACTGAGAAATAGTGTGTGAAAAAAAAACAAAAAAACAAGGAGTGATCCAAAGAAATGGCATCTTTGATGGCACTGCAGATTTTATCACTTTCAACTAAGATGACAATTAGAGTACTTGTAGCCCACCAAGAAAACGAGCTAACAGGCTTGACCCAGTTTTTATTCATGTGTAAAGTAAAATTAGTTCATGGTGTTTACAGATGTGGATGAAAAGTTTATACATTTTCACAAGCACATAACATTTATGTATATACTACCTGTGTATAATTTATAAGCAAATATTCACTGATGTCGCTGTCAAAGCATTTTGTTCTTATCAACTGATTTTCCCTTTCTGAGATTCCCCTGCCCCCGCTTTTCTCTTTTTCCTCTTTTTTATTTTTTTTTAAATAAAGTTTTCTTTCAAGTCCTCTACTGTTACAGTGTTTCGGCCATCAAAGTCCTTCTCTAGCCATTTTCATTTACCTTGTGACTCTGACCCTTTGTGAAGCTGAGCATTTTCGGAGTAAACTGATCCTGCGGGTCCCCAAGGATGTTATTCTCATTTATTCACTCAGCCCTTTGAATGGAGCAGCCTTCACTTGGCAGGCGTTCAGCAGACCAAGATTCAAAGAGCACACAATCCTTTTCCTTCCAGAGGCCTTTCAAAACACAGCCGAAGGTTTGTCGAGGAGCTTTAATGGATGTCAGTCATTTAGCATGTTACATTTTATTCATGGCTGCCAGTGAACGTGGTGAGTGGAGAAGGAACAAAAGAAAACAGACAGACAATAGGGGAAAGGGGTAATTTTCTGAGCCTTTTGTGACGCGACATCATAGAGGGCATTTCTGAGTTGCCATTACTCATGATGGAGGAGTGAAAACAGAAGAGTTAATGTGCTTGTATTTAAAGCCCCACTGAAGCCTCCTAAACAACTTCAGAGCCAAGGTTTCAGGAAATCAGGGATCAATTTGAAACGTAGATGCTCTGGATCTGAGACAGCTGCGGTGTGAGGCGGCCCTATTTTTTCTCCCCAGGTGGGGTGATGGAGGGACGGAGTCCCTCTCGTGCCATCTGCGTAGTCACCTATGACAGCTGCCTCTCGTTTTCTGAACTTCAGGATGTTTGGAGGCAGTCTCTGGGGACCAGCAGTAAGACAGGGAAGCTCAATGACAGTCCCAGCGGACAGAGAAGCAGGGACAGAGGCAAAGGCTTGGGGCTGAGCACCTCTGTACCTGCCAACTGGTGTGTCATAGTTGGGCTAAAATTACTGGCTGGTCAGTTATCTGATTAAAGAAAGCCTTTCATTTGAGGCTTAAACAAAAAAATCTAGACTGAAATTTAAACCTTCTAGTAACTTACCAAAACTTTTTTTTTTTAACTTGGTCATAATCAACCTTTGGGGGGAAATGATAAAAAGGCATGGAAAGAAGCACTTTGTTACTGACTTACTGGCTACAGGCCATACATTGTTCTGAGATTCTTTTTCTTTTTCTTTTTTTTGTTTTTGGTCCAAAAGCAATGTTATGTACATGAAACTAACTATTGGCATCAGATTTAATCTTACTTATCTTCACACACACACACACACACACACACACACACACACACAGCTACCAGGTCAACTGTATTTTTAAATTAGTAGAATCAATTGATTGAATAAGGTACCAGTGTTCCCCAAAAGCAATTCATTTTTTATTAGTTTTACAATTGCATTGAAATCCCTTTAAATTATAGAGTTCATGAATTATGCCTCTGTCAGGCAGCATCAGAACTACATTTTTATGGCTCTTGGATTCCACAGAGGCTGTTGTGGTTTGAAAATAACAGAACAATGTGCTGCTGCTTCACCAGCCGGTTAATGACCTGCCTCATAGTTAAAGGCCTCAAACCACACAGGGCAAGCTGGGTTGAGCCACCCGGGCCAAGGCTGCCTGGCTAGATCCAGGCAACAATAGGGAAGACATTCCAAATTTCATTATTCAATCCATGCTGAGTTAACTTCTTGAAATTTTATTAATAATTTCTCCACAGGTTAGGCTGTCCTGTTTGCTTCATCAAAAGGACATTGCAAAGTTGTAGAGTCAGTAAACAGCAAAGCACAGGAAAAAGGTGAAATGCCAGGCTGAAACCGAAAGCACTCTCAATCTGTACACTGAAGACTGGGGGGTTTCAAGGGTAGAAAAAAAGCGTGCCCCTTTGTTAGGAAAAGCAAAGAAGAAAATGAGGAGGAAGAGAACAGATGGGGGAGCTGGAGAAGGGAGGAAAAGGAGGAGGAAGAAGACAATGGAAGAAGGGGAAAAGCAAAAGAGGGAGGAAGGGAAAGACTTGTCACCGTCTCTCAATTGGTAAATGTAGGACCTATCTTTAGATGTCTGCATGAGTGAAGGATTTACAGTAAAGAATACCATAGTCACTAATACATATGCAGAAAAAGCTTTAGAAAACTGTACAAAGATGGACGCTGACAACAACAATTTTTAATCTGTTCTTTTCATGTAATGTTTCTACCCTACAATTCCCAAGAAAACACAACACACCTTTGCAACACAATTTTTGCCATCAAGGCAAACATGCTTAGTGTTTACCTCTTACTCTGTTTCCAGTATATCTTTTCCCACACAAGGTTCAGAGCACCAACATGGCTGACGCGTGCCAAGCTAGATCCTGAACTATTGCAGTTAGAATCAGAAATAACCCTTGGGAAAATATTTCTGCTATGGCTGCTGAATGTGACTTTGATTCAAATGTATTTTACTGCCACTTGGCTACCCATCTTGACCCTTTTATCCCAGTTAAGAGATGATAAAAGGAAGAAAGATATAAAATACACTGTGTGTGTAAAAGAGAGAGGGAGAGATAGACAAAGAGAAAAAGAGAGAGAGAGAGACATTCTCTCTAAATGCATAAAAGAATCCTGAGTGGGTCACTGCAGATATGAAGATGGACTTCAATTTAAGTTTAAAAGAGAAAACTTTGCCCTAGATCCTGACTCTGCTTCTTGCAGGGAGTACACGAAATGATCATCATAGATTCTGTCTCAGACTCCCAAGAGCCACCAGCCCTCAACCTCCCTCCTGCTGCTCAGACAGGTGGGCACATGGGTCACTCCTGGTGGCCAGCAACTTGCCACTATTGAGTCAGCCTGTTCATGAATAACTGTAATTATTAGAAAAGCATTTTTTCTTCTGGGAGCCTAAACTTACCACTCTGTGATTCCACCATTCATTTTAGTTCCGTAACTCTGTGGAAAAGTCCACCCCCTCTTCTACCGAACAGCCTTTGAAATTGTTAACACAGCTTGTCATTTTCTCGGGCTAAATGAACACATTCCCCCAGTTATTCCTTATATGATATGGTTTCCAGACCCTTCACCGTCATTCCTTTGAACATGTTCCAGTTTGCTGTCAACTTCTCCCTAAAAATGTAGTGCCCAGAACTCAATAGAGCACTTCCTGTGTGACCAGCAGCAAATGAGGTTAGACTAATAATTTCCTTGATGTGGACACTATATTTCAACTAATAGACAATAAAGCTGAGTTAGGTGTTTAGCAGTAGGTCCACACTCTTGGGTTAGATTAACTTGCATTAAAATATGTAAACTTACCTTCCATATGCTACCAAATCAAATATTCACTATTCTCCACACAAGAAATTGATTATGTGAACCTAAATGTAAGATTTATGTTTATCCTATTGAATTTCAACTTCTTTGTTTCAACCACTCTTTCTAGCTTATAAAGTTATTTTTAATGAATTATTCTCCCCCAACAAATTAGCTAATCCTCCTCATTTTGTCTCACTTATAATTTTGATAAAACTTCCTTCTTTGTCCAAGGCATTGAACAAAAGAGGGGAGTACAAGTGCTTTTACAGATAAAGAGTTCAATAAAGAGCCTGACACCTAGCATTCAATAAATGTTAGCAATGCTTATCATAAAAACCTTTCAGAATCCTTCCTCTGGCAGGCATCCATTCCTTCTCTCAAAAAAGTAACTTATTGTCCAAATGTGGTGGCTCACGTCTGTAATCCCTGCATTTTGGAAGGCCGAGAAGGGGAGATCACTTGGGTCCAGAAGCTCGAGACCAACCTGACCAATATGGTGAAACCCTATCTCTACTAAAAATACAAAAATTAGCTGGGTGTGGTGGCAGCCACCTATAATCCCAGCTACTGGGGAGGCTGAAGCAGGAGAATCACTTGAACCTGGGAGGCGGATGTTGCATTGAGCCGAGATGGCGTCACTGCACTCCAGCCCGAGTGATGGAGCTCGACTCTGTCTCAAAAAGCAAACAAACAAAAAAAACAGTAACTTATAGAAACTTGGAAGACAAACAACAGCAACAACAACAACAAAAGAAATCTTATAAAGAAAAAGGAGAAGCAGGAACATGAATATAAAGACTTTCCCAGCATATTTGCCCTTGAGAAGGCCATACTGCCGTAGCCCATGGCTTGGCAGCTGGCGACAGTCAGGAGTCTGGGACAGCTCGTGTCCTCAGAGTTCCCTCTGAGATGTGCTCTCATTTGCTCCTGGCTTTTCCTCTCCACTATTTTAGTCTAAAAAAGAAAGAGCTAGTAAATTTGGAGTGTAAGTCTAAGAGTTTGCATTTTATTTAAATGAACAATGTTTCCATCGTGTCCACATCAGTAAAATGGTGGTTAGAAATGACTGTTATAAGAATTATTTATTTGTGGTTTAGGAAAATAACCAAATATGTTTTACTGTGGCAGGATATGATAGAAGGTTTCCTGCTGACTCCAGTTGCATCTATAAGCATTTGCTTGAAGGCAATTCAATTCAGTGAAATATAAAACTGTATAATATTACACATTTTTGAAATATATGAAAAAGTATTATCAAAACCACTGAAAAAGACAGTTTTGAAATCTAATAACTGCTGTAACTTTTTTCTTCTGTTTCCCCAATATAGCTACATGTACTCTTTATTTATAAAGTAAATAAATCAGCCAGGCACGGTGGCTTACACCTGTAATCCCAGCACTTTGGGAGGCTGAGGCGGGTGGATCACTTGAGGTCAGGAGTTTGAGACCAGCCTGGTCAACATGGTGAAACCCCATCTCTACTAAAACCACAAAAATTAGCTGGGCATGGTGGTGCACGCCTTAATCCCAGCTACTCGGGAGGCTGAGGCAGGAGAATCACTTGAACCCAGGAGGCAGAGGTTGCAGTGAGCCGAGATTGCCCTACTGCGCAAAGCGACACTCCATCTCAAAAAAAAAGTAAATAAATAGCCTTTATAATGTATGCTTCTGGTGTACATTAAATGATTTCAAATAAATGAGGGCTTTATAAAGCAACATACTATCTCTTCTTTTCTTGTCTATGTTCCCTAATTGCCTATCTGTGTTGTGGAGAAAGACAAAAATAATAATCATTTTCAGGAAAATAGGATGTATAAAATAGAAGAAATATAGATTTTATATTTATAAATTTTAGTCCTTCAAAAATAGCCACACATTCTATAGCAAAATTAATGTAATCAGGATGCTGGAAGCAAATTGAGGAGGTGGATGATTTTGCATATCCAATAGCAAGTGTAAAATTTATATTTCTGCTACCTTCTCATATTTTTTAATATTTTAAAGTACTCAATGAACTCATTTTTAAGAGACTGATTTTTTTGCTCATATCTGTATTTTCTAAATGAAAGATAATTTTATATGAAAAAGTTCTAATTATGTTACATTTGAACTCATTACAGTGACTTCTTAATCAGTTTATGAGAAACAAGCAGGCATGCATCGACACCCTCAGGTCTGATAAAATAATGCTAAAGAGTTGTAAAAATACAAGGATGTGAGCTTTTTAAGAGACCCCCTTTGACTCTGGAAATATTATGTAAATAGGAAAAAAAGTTAAAAAGAGCCCCAAAACAGAGAGATATGGTGAAAAAGGCTCTTTATCGGACCACAGCCACATGCCATGTACATGGGGAACAGGCTGTGCCCTTGTTCTCTGCCCACTTCTATAGTCCATAAGTGACCAGGCTTCCCACTGTGACTTGAAGGTCATTAATCGTGTTCTGTCTTAATCACCAACCCAGGGACCTACAGTTACTGAGGCATGAGTGAATGAATGGGAGTGAATGGAGAACAGGAGTCCTCACTGGCACAGGTCCTTCCCGGCCAGGCAAACACCACCGAACTGAGAGATGAAGCATCTGACAGATGAGGCCGTTCACTGCACTGGCTTCTGCCTTCCCTTCCTAATGGTTTTGTATATGTGTGAGTGACTTTGGTTATTGATTTTTTGAAGGTTAGCTGACACCAGATACTTTAAATATCTGCCCACACAAAGATGGCTGAGAAAACCAATGAGAAAGAAATTTTTCCCAGTTAAGACACTTGTCAAACACAACTAGCTTTAAGTAGACATCATTGCACTAGGGAACCACTTTGGTTTTTAAGCCTCTTTGCGAGACAGAGGACAAGCCTTTGTTAGCTCTACTTTTGCTAGAAATCTGCTTCAGACCTGTTGATGTTATTTTTTTCCCTGACTCCTCTGTAAATGTTTTAATACTATCCAAAAAAAGCTTTCTGAAGAAGAATTTACATTTTTCTTCATGAAGATAAAGGACCTGATGTGTTCATGACTTGATGTTTACTTAGCAATTCCTATATTCTAAGCATTTTATTCTGGAGTTCAAAAACCTCTCCTATAATTTTTCTAAATGTTTCACATGTACTTTTCTTTTATTCGTTGGAATATTCCCTTCCTTTCATTTAACATAAAAACAGTCCACATATCCCACCACATCCCCTCAAATAGAATAAACATTACTTTTTTGAGAGTTTGCAGAGCACAGAGATGCCTCTATTTATTACTGTAATGATTTTATAACATAGATACAGTATTTGCACTCACATTATGAAATAGGATCCTGTGTTTCAGAGGGTTTGAATGGCTTTCCCAAGATCACACAGCTAGGAGACAAAGTATAATTCTGTTCAGAGTAATACAGATTCCCTTCTACACTTCCTTCCATCAAAACAGCTTCTCAAGCTCTAACATGAGCCTATATTTAACACCAGCTTTCCTTGGTACATAAGGACCCTCAATTCATCAATCAAGGCTACAGTGATCATGCTCTACATAAGAAACGCCTGTATCTTCCACTGATATGCTCAGGGGTGTGCGTGTGTATGTGTGTGTGTGTGTGTGTGTGTGTGAGCGGGAGGGGAAGGGGGCAGGTCTTGTTTTTGTATTACTTAAGTGCACTGGCACTGATGGCTATGTGCATTAAAAAGCACAAAAAAAGGTGAAAACTTTTTTTTCTTTATTGCCAAAAGAAAAAAGTATTATCCATGTTACCTCAGAACCTATATGGACATTACAATGTCAAACTCACCTTATTTTTTTCTAACATCCATTTGATTAGATCATTTTAAAATTTATTCTAACTATGGCACCATACTTTTATGCATCATTGAATATTTGAAATTAAAGGGTTTACTGAGTTGGCAATTGTAGGGAGACTTTAGGCAAAAAACTAAACTATTATACAGAAGGCCCAAATTACAGTAGTGTCCAGTTGTACACCGATTTTATCTAGACCTCAAGGACAGCACTAGACCTTAAAATACCAAACTTTTATTTGCATAGTCAGTTTCAAGTTAGTAAGAAAGATCAAATATGCACTGTATACAACAAAATCTAAGAGAATGTTTGCATAATGTCAGGAAAATATGATTGTTACAGTGACAGGGTAAGGCTACTATTAAAAGAATTGTACTTATTCATTTAATGCTTAAAGTTGTCATATGAAGTGAGTACTCTTACATACCCATTTTATAGATGAGGAAACTGAGGCACAGAGTGTGTTGATAGCTTGCTCAAGATCACACAACTAGTAGGCAGTGAAGCCAGGATTTTGACTTAAGTAGCTGGTTGTAGAGTCCACGTGTTTAACCACTACACTACTTTGATAACACTAATATTGTTATTATTATCCTTTTTTTCTTGATACTAAATCTCACTTTGTTGCCCATGCTGGAGTGCAGTGGCACAATCATGGCTTACTGCAGCCTCGATCTCCTGGGCTCAAGGGATCCTCCCACTTCATCCCCCTAAGTAGCTGGGACTACAGGTGTGTGCCACCATGCCTGGCAAAAAATAATCTTAAAAAAAGTGTTCAGATTCCATATAGAAAAAACATCAAAATTCCACTTAAAGATGTATTAGTCTCGAATAAATGGAATCTTAACACATTTTTGGTGAGGAATCTGGATGTTTTACCTGTGTAACTCTTTTAGGTTAATGACTTCAATGTAACTTACATTGAATGCCATATAAAAATTGCTGTTAGTACTTTATTACTGTTCTCTTTTAGGATAACTCAACATTTGAATTTTACCATCATAATGTGACTTAGTTTTCTTAGTTTTTGTCATTTTTAAGGATTCTGGCAAATAATTTTAAATAATTTATTTGTTACTAAAATTTGATATATCCTTAATGATCATTCAGCACATTATCAAACTACATAACCATCCTAAAATACTTGATGAATAAATTAATAGAGGTTAATGTTTCTTTAAAAAAAAAAGAAATAAAGAAAGAATAAACAGGTTCTCTGAACTCTATTGGGTCCTATGCAGGTTGTCCATCAGTACAGTATCAGTTAATGGCAAGAAAATATTATCTTGCCATTTAATAAGGTATCATTCTAAATTCTGCTCCTTGTGAGATTGAGTTATTTAGCATTGGAAGGCATTTAACAGCATCTCTTGGATCTCTCTCTCTATATATATAACAAAACCAGGGCCCTGACTAGGTTGTTTAAGAAAACATAGATGATGAATGGTTTAGCCAGATCCCAAACCAGGGCCTCAGATTCCCAGTCCAGTGTTTTTTCCCACTGCACCAGACTCATGTAAAACCCTAAGACACACATTTTAAACAGGATATGCAATTTGGAAAATTTACTTTGAATTATAACCTTGTGCCCTCATTATTTTCCACCACTATTTATCTTTGTATCTTTCTCTATCCTGAGGGTTCTGTCTTTCGGATCACTGTTATCTGATTTTTCTAAATATTCCTCTTTGTCTTTCACTTTCTCTTCATAATTGCTTTCCATTTTTAGGCCCCATCTCTACTTATATTTTTATTCTGAGTTTACTCTTTCTGTATTTTTTTGAAAATCCCAAGAGGAGCATTGTTTTGGTGTTGAAGGTACCAAGTATCATGTCTTTATAATCAAGAACTTGGATGCTACTTGCATATTCCAGATATGTACAGTTATCTTTGAAATTGATTTCCCCTAATTTTTACAGAGTTATCTAAGCCCTTTCGTCCCTTTAAATATCTGTTTTGAAATTTACTTTGTAGGCTATGAGAATTCTGTAGATGAAAAAAAAAATAGAATGAGTGCGGTTAGGATAAAGAACAAGACGTTGGCGTGTAATCAATATGATTCAGTGGATAAGTAGAATTTCCGATTGTTGTATCAGTTTTAAACCAAATTATGTATCACCCAATTCAGGAAGCTTGATTCTTCCAACATGCTTGAACTACTTTCTGGCAGCGTTAGATGCTTTGAAAACAGAGCAAAAACCAACAGAGTTTATGGTGTGGTAGAGTCCTATGGCCTCAGAGCTGCTGAAAAACAAGCACGGGCACTTTAAAGACGAGGGATTTGCTCCTCTGGATACATTAATGCTTACAAATATACTGTTACCATGCTAGGGTAGCCAATATTTCATATTTTGACAACTTCACACATTTCAGAATTAGGATCAGCAAAGAATTTTGAAGGGGACAACCCTGAGTACAAGTTCTTAGAGTTTTCTTTAACTTCCTGAGCCTCATCCATAAACACCGCAAGGTTGTTATGACGATTAAAAAAATGTCTACAAAGTGCCTGGCACACAATGCATTCCCAGTGAGTGACATGATGATCATGATGTTACTAAAATCCGTCATTAATTTTAAAAAAAGGGAAGAGAAACCCATGCCTCTGGATAAATTCTCCCAGCAGATATAATCAATACCAAATAACTTATAACTGTAAAAATTTTAAAGGATAACAACAATTCAGAAATTAGATTGGTGATTCAATAAATGAGCCTGATAGGAAAAAAAGAAAAATACTCTTAGAGGAAAACCCACAACAGCTAATCTGACCAATTTATAATGTTTATATTTGCCCTTGATGTAATCAATAATTTTAAAAGGCAATTTTAAAGAACTTCACAAACAGTCATTACTCTGTTAAAATTATTTTTCCCAATGTCTTTCATTTTGCCATATGTAATTAAGAGGTCATAAAATATTTTTTAAAATTCACCATTTGTAAAGTTGTATTATACAACATTGTATTTGTTTTGTGATTCTAAACAGTAAATGATCCAGGGAGAATCTGATGCCTGGTAAGGAAAGGCAGACATCTACTCTATGTGTTATGGTTCATACATAGAAACTCTTTACACTGCACTCAGAGACAATTTTAGAATAATCAAAAATCAGACTGACGAACAGGATAGTAAATCCTTGTGGAAAGCAAACTGGTGAATCCACACAGCAAAACTTTCTCAGGTTTTCAGTTATGAAAGCAAAGTTCTCTATTGTTGCCACGGGTCCTATATTTTATTTGTCATCTCTAAGCCAGACGTCATTTGACAGCAGCTAGTGGGCCCTATGTGTGTGTCGATGCTTCACTTATTTATCACAGGACAAAGGCCCTCCAGAAAGGGAGGCATGCTGGGTAGGTGGAGATCCTCTTGTGCCTCTCGCAGACTCAGCACGAGGTGACTGATGCTAAAAAGAATAGCGATAACCCTTTTCTGTTTGCAAAAATTAATGTTGTTCCTATTATTCTAATTTTATTTACTTTAAAAATTAAAAGTAGTTATTTGAATCAAGCAACATATTCCCAAAAACAGATGAAGTGGACATTTTAATACAGACTGCAGTAAAAGAAACATTGTACTGTAGCTCCCTCACATGGATCTTAAATGTTGAATAACAGTCTCCAGATAATTATTTCCTCTATCCCATACTCTTCTCCCTTTTGGGGTGCTGCCCAGGTAAGCAGTCAGTACTAAGTATCTGATAATGTGCCTTGTTGGGTCATGTAGAACAATATTTTCTTCCAAACCCTGTAATTTTGCCCCTCCACACTCTAAGGCTCCACGCCCAGCACATCTTGTCTCTTGGGAAACCCACAGTGTCTCAGTGGCCAATAGTTATACTACTTCTACTTCTTCCAAACCAAGACGAAGATGATTTGAAATTTTTGTTTGTTTATTACCTGCTGAACATACATTCCAAAAACACTGGAGAAAATACAAAGATGAAGTATTCTCTGAATTAGAAGCCAAATGTCTCCTCAAAGCCAATTTTACTGGTTGGTTATATTATCTTTGTAAAGATTATTTTACGGGAATTAATTTCCATTCACCTCTACTATCAAATTTAGTAAGTGTTAATTATATTTCTTATATAAGAGGAGGCAAAATTTTAATTTTTTTGCATACTCTCTGCTAGGTATCTTTATTTTAGACACATACTGAATTTTTATATTTACCTAAACACTCTTAGCCCTATTTTAGAGATTAAAAACTAAGCTTCAGCTTGTGTTCAAAAGACAGGGAATAACAAATGCTAGCAAGGATGTGGAGAAGGGAATGCTCATACACTGTTGGTGGGAATGTAAATTAGTACAACCGCAATGGAGAACAATTTGGAGGTTCCTCAAAAAACTAAAGATTGAGCTATCATAAGATCCAGCAATCCCACTGCCAGTTGTATACCCCAAAGAAAGGAAATCAGGATATGGAAGAGATATCTGCACTCCTATGTTTGTCATGTACTGTTTGCAGTAGCTAAGATTTGGAAGCAACCTAAGTGTCCATCAACAGATGCACGGATAAAGACAATGTAGTTCCTATACACAATGGAGTACTATTCAGCCATAAAAAGAGAATGAAATGCAGTCATTTGCAATGGACCTGGAGATCATTATGTTAAGGGTAATAAGCCAGGCACAGAAAGACAAACATCACATGTTGTCACTTATTTGTGGGATCTAAAAATCAAAACAATTGAACTCATGAACATAGACAAGTAGAAGGATGGTTACCAGAGTCTAGCAAGGCTAGTGAAGGGCTGGCAGGGAGGTGGGGATGCTTATTGGGTACAAAAAAGAAAATAGAAAGAATGACTAAGGGCTGGGCATAGTGGCTCACGCCTTTAATCCTAGCACTTTGGGAGGCCGAGACAGGCGGACCACTTAAAGGCAGGAGTTCGAGACCAGCCTTGCCAACATGGTGAAACCTCGTCTCTACCCAAAATACAAAAATTAGCTAGGCCTGGTGCTGTGCACCTGTAATCCCAGCTTCTCTGGAGGCTGAGGCAGGAGAATCGCTTGAACCAGGAAGGAGTTTGCAGTAAGCCGAGATCGTGCCACTGCACTCCAGCCTGGGCGACAGAGCAAGACTCCATCTCAAAAAAAAAAAAAAAAAAAAAAAAAAAAAGATGAATAAGACCTACAATTTGATAGCACAATAGGGTGACTATAGTTCAATAAGAACTTCATTATACTTTTTTAAATAACTTAAATAGTCTAATTGGGTTGTTTGTAACTCAAAGGATCAATGCTTGAGGGGATGGATCCCCAATTCTCCATGATGTGCTTTTTTCACATTGCATGCTTGTATCAAAACATCTTATGTAACCCATAAATACATACACCTAGTATGTACACCTCAAAATAAACAAAATTCTACAGCTTTTTAAAATAAACTCTAAAAAATCAAGTTTATTAAAAATAAGTACTCACACTAAAAATATTGTTGCTCTGATGCTAAGAATGATGTTTAAAGTTTATGTTGGAAGATGTCTCACCCTGAAACTTTTAAAAAAAAATCTTTTCCTTAAACTGCCAGTGACTTCTCCTAATTGATATTTGGGAAAAGGTCCATGTTGCTTGGGTTGTTGAGTTCTCAAAGGAAAGATGAGGGATGGAAAAAATTCTAGGTGTTGGTTTTTTCTTCACAGGCTAGTAGCAGAGAAAAAAGGAGAAGTAAAAATTAGTATTATCTTGATATCAAATTGGTATTTGATAATTGTATGTATATGTTGAACAAAATTTGGGGCAACTTAGCATCTCACATAGTGTTCCAACCAATTCAACACCTTCCACACTTTTGCTCAACGGTTCCCTTGACCTAATGCTTTATATGAAGTATATACCGCAGTTTGTGACTGAGAGTACTACTAAACAAACCTTTCTGCAGACCACATTTGTGTAAATCAAATCACATTCATTATCCTGCAGTGAATGCAGTCTAAAAGGACAGATTCCTCAGTGCTGTACTTAATCACATCCAAATTTACAAACCCAATAAATCAAGACATCAGTGCATCTGATTGTCTTCTGGTGTAGAACACATGTACATTTGCTTCCTAGCAAGTTCATGGTGCTCCAGTACTTGACAAAATAAGTCTATGAGCCACAGAGAAGACTCTCTGAGGAGCTGCACATCTGAAGAGAAGATGTGGGCATGAACTTGAATCAGCTGGAATACTGGGGGTCAGGAGGAAACGAGGAACGAGACCTGTGTTAGGACTTTGGGGGAGTTCTGCAACTATTCAGAAACAGTCTCCAAAACAATTCATTTTATTTCAGTAGAAATTTCTAAATCTCTGAATTTCCCAAGTAACTGATGAATAAGATGATAAAGATAGATATTAGACAAATTAGGATGAGGAATAACTTTTAAAGTTTCTCTCGATTATTGAGCATTTTAGATGCCCATTTGTTTTCCTGCCCCAATTCAACTCAAGAAACATAAACACCATGTCTCCCAGATGACATATGTAAGTCACATTCATTATGTCCCCAAACGCTTATATAACAAACCTTTGGTTTAACAGCAAGTGGCGAAGTTGAAGGTAACAGGTTGTTTCTATTTCCCTCCTCCTGGTAGATGCTTGTGTGAAGTGATGGAACTTGTTATCCTACCTCTTACATGCCGTGGCATGTGAGAATGCAGTCATAGAAGAGATGACTTGAGTATACTGAGTGAAGGATCTTAGGTACGGAGAGGTAGAGGACTGGTGAAGGAAACAGGAAAATTAGTAAATGGCCTTCCTCTCCTGTACTCTGCACTCTAACTTTCAGGGGAAAGTAGATGTAGTCAATCTCTCAGAGTATTGGTTAATTCTTCCTTCCAGTTTAAATGGTTCATGGGTCAACTGTCGACCTCCTCTGCATAAGACAGCCTTGAGCAATCGTCCCCTGAGCAGCAGGCTGGGCAAGGTTCCACACTCCATGGTCCTTTGCTGGAGGAGTGGGACACAGGAAGAGAGACAGAAAGCATAAGAGACTGCTTGCAGTCCACTAAGCCAAGACCACTTTTGCTTCCGCATATCTCAAACATCTGAAAGCCTGTGCAGTTTTCTGTTTACGGGAGAAACTATCAAGGATGCCAGCAAAATACACACCAGTTTCCTAATTTCCAAGTGTCTATGGCAAAGTAAGAGCTTTCCATTTCCAGCACCAAAATATGTAACATTGCATCTAATGTACTGCTTATTTATTCTCTTTAAACTTTTAATTCAGAAGCTCAACTTGTCTTAAATGGCTTGAAGCCCAAACCAACACAGCAGTTACAGCTCTCTGACATATTGTTTGTAACCAGAAAAATCAGAAAAGCCAGAAGCTTTCTGCTGTGAGCACTTTTGTTTCCCCTCTTTTGTTTTATTAACCTCTCCACAGCTGGTGCAGTTGAAAACACTCTTTCATCACATGCTTAGCAGAAGTTCAAGTGTAGCAGAGAATGCAGCCAAGAATCTGTCTGCTGGATTCACTGTCAGAATGTCATGTTTCACTTCTAACTTAACTCCTATCTGATACAGATGACGGAAACAGACAAAGCAAATCTGCAACAGGAAAGGCTCTCTCTCTGGACCCTCTCAAACTGATTAATAATCCAAGGATTCGAGGACAAGTCAAATAGCAGAATAGTAATATTTTCACATTAATATAAGAATTCAGGATTCACAGGATTTTCTGCTTGTCCATCTTTTTTTTTTTTTTGATGTAGTAAATAGTCTACAAATCACAAAGCTACTGAATTATGAAGCAATAATGTACTCTTGTCTGATACTACTTAGAATTTATAAAACAGATTAAAAATTAAAATAGTATCAAAAATTTACCAGACTTCTTGTTTCCTTCTTTATTTTAATGAAGCATTTATCTACTCTTTGTACATCAATTAATTTAATGAAGCATTTATCTACTCTTTGTACATCAATATCTTTTTGTAGACTAGGGAGTCTTTATCAGAATTGGTTACTATTCAGGCAAATACACACTTATATACTATTGCTACACGGTGATTATTGGCTGTTGGAATTTTTTAAATAAAATTAGATGAGTACTCAAGTTACTTTTCTTGGAGGGAGGATACATTTTCAGCAGCATTTCCCAAACTGCCTGGCTTGGGTAAAGGTTTGTCTTTATTATAATAAAAATATTTTAGCTTCTTCCCTAATATGTTCATAATTATAAAAATACTTCAAATTTAGTGAATTACTGTTGGCTCCGTCTCCCAAATGTGGGAACACACAATCCTTTTTCTGTTGTGACATTCAATTCATAAGCACATTAACAGAAATTAAGTATCTCCTAACACTTGAGAAAAGGTGATACAAAGTAATGTCTCAGCCATCTTATCCTTTCCCCCAGAACTTCCAAACTGCCTCAGGACCCAAGAATCAACCTGTTAGCACCTGGCAGAGGAGGAAACTTAAAGAACTTCAGAAGTCCTGCCGATGGTCCAAGTTCCTGCTATATATATTTCTAAACATTTTTAATATAACTGCTAGCATCACAGTGGAAATATTCATTTTGCAAATATTTATTGAGGACCTATGACATACCAGATACTGTTCTAGGTCCTGGGAATATTAGTCCTAAATGAAATAGATAAAAATACCGGCAATGAAAAGAAGTGGACAGATTTTGGTTGTGTTTTTGAAATAAAGTAATCAGGACTTGCTGATGGATTTGGTGTAGGGAGAAAGAAGAGAATTCAAGGAAACCTCATAAGTTTCTTACTCAAGCAACTGCTAGATGAAGGTGCTATTTATTTACATGTGGGAGAATGGGAAGGAGTGGGTTTTCAAAGGTACACTTCACAGTAGACTTGAATTCACAGAAACATATATGGTAAAGCCTGTGAGAAAATTCTGAAAAGAACACAGAATCACTTACCCTAGCTATGTGGCAATTCTTCATCTGTAAATCTGGGACATTAATATCTACCACATGTAATTCAAGAGGTTGTGGTAATAATCCAACGTGGTAATAGATACGAACTATTGTTATTGTTGGAGAAACATGGATCATTATCACTAACACCATCATCCAGATTTCTAGGAACCATTATATTTGGTTCTTCTAGGCTCTCACTAGATAGGAATATGGGAGGTGGAAGCTCATAGAACATAGAGGACTTGTAACACTGGAAAGTAAGATCAGCAATTAAAATCTCCCCAAAATTAGGAGACCGTAGAGATGGTCTGTACATTAATTACAACATTTCAGAAATGGTTTCTCAACCAATAACCAATCAGTTTTCTTTTTTTTTCTTTTTTTTTTTTTTTTTTTTTTTTTTTTTTTTTTTTTTTTTTTTTTGAGATGGAGTCTAGCTCTGTCGCCCAAGCTGGAGTGAGGTGGTGCGATCTTGGCTCACTGCAACCTCTACCTCCTGGGTTCAAACGATTCTCCTGTCTCAGCCTCCCAAGTAGCTGGGATTACAGGCACCTGCCACCATGCCTGGCTAATTGTTTCACCATGTTGACCAGGCTGGTCTTAAACTCCTGATCTCAAGTCATCTGCCTGCCTTGGCCTCCCAAAGTGCTGGGATTACAGGAGTGAGCCACTTGCCCGGCCCCACTTTTCTTAACATTAATGAAAAACAGGACCAATTTTGATACTGTTTTACATTAGATAAATAGTATTAAGATAAACTGCAATTGGATAAATTGCAGTTAAACTCTCTTATCTAATATAATTATGAAAGGCAAGATAAAGGGGAGAGAAAAGGAGCAAATGATGTCATTCATATGCCTCCTTCATTTTCATATTTTCCCACTCATGCCTTTGGGCAAGTTGAGTCTTTGCATCTATAAGACACGGATCATGAATGCACTGCTTACATCTTCCTAAGTTGTGGAAAGAATTCAAAGAAACAGTGCATGTGAGCATGCTATTCAAATGGGTGTTGTTATTTTACCAGCAGAACTTATAGAAGGTATTACAGTGGAAAAACTATTTGCAGGCTACAAAGAGTTAATTATTTGTTTTCTATCTTCTTACTTCACCCCATGGCAACCACAGTATCTTGTATGTATTCCAAAGGATTGATCACCCTTCACTGGATTAAATGAATTATTATTGAAGGTAGCAGATGACAAAAATATCATGTGTCTAATACACTATACCTACAGGCTTCAGTTCAAAGCTTTGGCACGATTCCTAAGGTACTTTGCACCTTCCACACCATACCAAGAAACCCTTAAAATTCTCAGTAGTTCAAATTCTATGCCAGTATTTCTCAGCTTCCTCTTTTCCCCTCTGTTAAGGAATGAATAATTTAACTTTCTGAAGCTTAATAAAAAGTAGGCAGTGTCGTATAATGGTTGAAAGCACAGAATTAGAGTTATGGTGCTTGGGTTTGAAACCTAGTTCTGTGACTAATCTTTAGCAAGTTATTTAACTATTTTGTACTCATGCAAGATGAGGAAATGGATAATGACCATTCCATTTCCAGGGTTGTTGTTAGGAATACGTAAGTTGTTAGTTATTTGCAGTGCATAGAACGGCGCTTGGCACCTAGCATGAATTCAGTAAGCATTAGATGACATTGTGTCTTCAGAATATGATATGGCATCTATAATAGAAAAAAAATCGGGGGTGGATATAGTCATGCGACTACATATTAATACTATTGTGTAGAAAATTACCATGGAAGATCCTTGTCACTAAAACAAGAAAGATTTAAAGTTCAGTTAGAATGTTTACATACAAAATGGATTGATTGAACCAACATTTGTGAGATGTATACAAAGTGCCAAGGATTGTGTCCATGTAGGGAGAATAAAAGCAAACATACTCAAACCCTGTCCTTGAGCAATTCACATTGCAGTCAGAAGAATCAATTAGAATTATTAGAACTAAATGATATGTATTTGTTTATGCTAACCTAATTCCAAACTTTCTCATATAAGCAACACAACGTGAAAGGTGCTAGAACAGACAGAAGCACAGAGAACAGTGTTGTGGAATTCTGAGCAGAATTCTTGGGGGAAGCCGTTTACAGAGCCGTGAAAAGAGGAGGAATTGAAACTGACCTATGGTGCTAGATAAAATGGATTAAAAGCATTTCTAAGAAAAGATGGTGCTAGGTCAGAGTCTTAAATGATAAGAAGCAGCTTTAGTAGATCAGACAGAATTGGGGAGCAAAGGATAGGTATTTACAGGTCAATAAACAAGACGACGCATGAAAGGATGATATAACCTGGGGGTCTGTGGATCTAAATACGGCAGAAATGAAGAGTGTGTCAGCACACATGGGAGGAGTTGAGGGTGGAGAGTTTGTCAAGGGTCATACTATGAAGGGTGGGGTACATTAGGTTTAGAAGTGTGGTCTTAGTGCTGAAGTAATGAGATAGCTTTGAAGGATTTGAGCAAAGGGACATTATTCTCAGATGCACGTTTTTGAAACATCTGACTCTGACAACATCCTCACCCCATGCCCAGGCTTCTTTAATTCCTTTCTCCTGCTCTATATTCCTCCATGGCACTTAACACCACTTGATACATTATTTGATGTGTTGGTTGTCAGTCTCCCCCAACCAGAAAGTAGGCTTCGTAAGGACAGATAATAAGTACCTCTCTTGCATTAAACATTTAATGAGGAAATAAATAGCTGGCATATGGGGCAGATTCTACACAACTTCTTACCTTCCCACTCACCCACTTATTTAGCTTACTTTTCTTCTGGAGAGCGAGCATTTTTGGTGGAGTAGCCAACATTCTGTTAACATGAGAATTAAAATTTTAAGCAGGACCAGGTGCGGTGGTTCATGCCTGAAATCCCAGCACTTAGGGAGGCCAAGACAGGAAAATCATTTGAACTCAGGCATTTGAGACCAGCCTGGGCAACATAGCAATATCCCATCTCTATAAAAAATGTAAAAATTAGCTGGGCAAGGTGGTGCACACTTAGCTATCCCAGAGGTTAAGGTGAATCCTTTGAGCCCAGGAGTTCGAGGCTGCAGTGAGCCATGATTGTGCCAGTGCACACAAGCCTGAGCAAGTGAGACTATGTCTCTAAAAACAATAAAATAAAGTAAAATTTTAAGCACGATTCTCATGGTTATTTTTTTCAATTAGCATTAAGAAAAGCCATTTAAATATCAATAATCCATTGTGACTATTTCCTCAAATAAAGAGATTAAGCATCTAGCATTATCCAAAATAGATCTCAAAGGTCATGTGCTTTTAAAAACAGGTAGAAATCGTGTGATAGAATAGCATTATTTAACAACATTTTATTTCAAAGAAATTAATAAAAGCTCATCATTTCTACAGTTTTGTTTTACTCTAATACCTTTAGGAAGACATATAATGCAATGATTTCCAAATTAGCATGCCTTGACAGTGAGAGTGTTTTTGTAATCTGTAACTTTAATCCCTTAAATGTACAGTAAGCCAGATGAGGTGGTACGTGCCTGTAATCCCAGCAGTTTGGGAGGCCAAGGCGGGTGATCACTTGAGGTCAGGAGTTCACAACCAGCCTGGCCAACATGACTAAACCCCGTCTCTACTAAAATGGCAAAAATTAGCCAGGTGTGGTGGTGCATGCCTGTAATCTCAGCTACTCGGGAGACGGAGGCACGAGAATCATTTGAACCTGGGAGGCGGAAGTTGCAATGCGCCGAGATGGCTCCACTGCACTCCAACCTGGGCAACAAAGCAAAAAATCTGTCTCAAAAAAAAAAAAAAAAAAAAAAGACAAAACAAAAAACACTAAATTCCTTAAATGTATAGAATGCCTGCATATTTAAATAATTATTTAGTTAATTATATTTAGTGAAGTTTTAACACAGGCAATTCCAGAGGGCCGTCTAAGATCCACCAGGTTTTCCTGAACCAGGCATGCTTTCATCGCCTCATTGTTTCCTGAAATTTTCTTACCACTTGGGTGAAATCAATTGGATTTCACTGTGCCATACGCGTCATGAGTCTGAGCTGCTTTGGGACCTTTATTTATTTCTGGCCTTTGATCACCAGTCTTGTCCCCTCATTTTGAGTAGGAAAATTCCATGCTTGATTCTGTCAACCCACATCCTGCAGCCCTGAAAGCACAGGATGTAATTTTCCCTTGCCATCTCCAGAGCATTTTAAGCTGCTCATGTCTCGCTCCTTGATGACTTCCAAGACCCTCTCTCTGGTTGTATCTCTTGAAAGAAGCCAGCTGGGGCTTCCCTGGCTGTCCCCATTGACTGACCCTGGTTTCTCCTATGCCTGTACATGCTAGTTCTCATTTTACCAAGTCTAAATTTGGTAAACCACAATGGGCCCACTCTCCATCATCAGTTCAAAGCAGTCCCCTACTTATCATTGCTGTCACTTGCTTAATATTTAGGGGGCTACTTTAGATTTCTTTTCTTTGGGAAATTGCTCGACTGGAATGTGATCTCCAGAGTTCAAAATTCAATCCATTGCTTGCTGTGACTCACAAGCAATTACTATTCCCCACCAGAAGAAAATTTTTCTGAAATAACTACCCTTTAGAAAAGACAAATTTAAGAAAAGTTGTCCTTTTTAAAAGCTGAGGAAATAATTTAAATATTATTACTGAAAGACTTTAAAGCAAAACGTGTGTCTTAAATGTTGCATTAAAAAATTAGGTGTTTAAATTCAATCCTGAAAATTAAAAATAACAAAGTAAAGAAGGAAGAAAAAAGAAAAGGGAAAAGATTAGAGGTAAAAGTAGAGCTCCAAAGAATTAGTATAGAGTGCCTTACATTTTTCCATGATATTAAGTGACTGTGCTGATGTAGCTTTTGAAATGTCAGGAACTGCGAAGGGTCTGAGATGTTTAGACCCCACTTGTAAGTTAACAAGTTAGCTAGACACAGTTATGTAAATGTTGTCAGAGAACATGAGACTTCTGGGTCAGAGACAAAAGACTCTGTTACTCACAGCACAGCAGGCAACATGAGCTTCACACTCCCATTGGTTCCACCTTGTCCCCCAAGTTGCGTGGGAGTGATACAGGTAGACCTAGGTGAGTGCTACACACAGAGTTACTTGGTCTGTGTCGTAACTGAGGAATTCTAAACTTAGGAAAATCCTAATCTAATAAGGGCTGCTTAACCTTCTCTAGTGAGAGCTATTATCTTTGTTATCCTAGTCAGGAAGAAAATCTTCCCTCTATCCCACAGGGATCTCTGTCTTTCAGGGATGTTTGCAAACATGCATGGCCAACAGCCTTGAAAAAGTAGTCTGAAACAAAAACTGTCAGAAGATATATAGAGATGATATGAAGAAGTGACCTAAACAATACCCGCACCTTGATGTCCTTTTTAGAAATATAAAAATTTTGCTGAAATTTTATAGGAACTATCACTCAAAATTATAAAACTTCATTACAGAGTTCATCAAAGCACAAACATAACCAGCATTAGTTGAGCAAATATTTTGAACCTCAAAACTAGCCAAGAGTCATTAACAGCAATTCAAAAATATGGCATATTAGGTACTTTTTACATGTGGCAAAACATAAATTTAATCTCGTAAGGCGGGATGTTCAACTAACCTATACGACCTGACATTAAGGCATAAAAACATCCGTGGGCTGATACAAAGTACACGAACAATAAGGACAATAGTGAGGATTTTTACAATTCTGTACATTCCAGGGCTGTTTTTATCTTTATATAGAAACTTAAGGCCGGGTGCATTGGCTCATGCCTATAATCCCAGCACTTTGGGAGGCCAAGGCAGGCCATTCACTTGAGGTCAGGAGTTCGAGATGAGCCTGGTCAACATGATGAAACCCTGTCTCTACTAAAAATATAAAAAATTAGCCGGATGTGGTGGCACATGCCTGTAATCCCAGCTACTCAGGAGGCTGAGCCAGGAGAATCACTGGAACCCAGGATGCTGCAGTTGCAGTGAGCCAAGATAGTGCCACTGCACTTCAGCCTGGGTGATAGAGTGAGACTCTGTCTCAAAAAAAAAAAAAAAGAAACTTGAAGAGAAAACCTACTACATTCAAAAGGTGAAGTTGGATATACAATGATGGTTTTACATCTTTTCCTTTCCTCTTATAACTTAAGCACCATCTGCATGCTCCCCACTCTTAGCTAGCCCATCTCTTATTTCACGGAGAAAAGAGAATTGATTAGATGAGAACCATGTTATTTTCCATCAAATTTACCAGCCTACCTATCCATGTCCGTATCCTTTGTCTTCCTTCGATTAAACTGAATTGAATCTTCCTTCTCTCTTTTAAGGCTATTTTATACCCCAATCTCATCCCTCTTGAGCTTTTTCAGAGACTTTTTCTTGCAATTGTCCCCTCCCTCTCTCCTGCATCATCAATTCTTTCATTGTTACTGGCTCATTCTTATCATCATGTAAACGTGCTTCCAAAATTTCGTGAGAAAAACCTCCCTGGGCCTCAGGTCCTCCTTCAGCTTCCCCCCAATTCCCTACTTCCTCAAAAGAGTTCTCTAAATAGTCATTGTCTCTACCCCCTCACCCTCCTGTCTCCTCACCCAATGATTCTTCCATCCACCACTTCACTGAGATCACTATTGTATAGGTCAAATTTGTTGGTAGCATGTAGATAAAATTCTAATTCATGATGCTAGTCTATAATAAATAGACAATTGTAGTCAAAAACATAACAATCAGCTGTCTAACTTATAAAATACAGACAATCCTGTCTTCTCTACCTCACAGGGTTGTGAATCAAATGACATCATGCAAGTAAATATTTCAATAAGCCACAATGTACAACATATATAAGTGTTATTATTTTCAAAGGCATGGATTTTTATAGTTCTTATCAAAGGCATGGATTTTTATAGTTCTTATCAAACCCTACTATAACCTAAGAAACTAGAAAATGGTACATTGTCCACAGACTTTATTGAACAAATAAATGAATGAACTGAAACACTTGGTTTCGTGGAGAATTCTGGCTGGAAATGACCAGAAGCATCCAACTAGAGTGATGTTAAAGAAAATAGCAGCATCTAGAAACTACACTTTTTTTTTTTGGAGACAGAGTTTCGCTCTTGTTGCCCAGGCTGGAGTGCAGTGGTGCCATCTCAGGTCACCGCAACCTCCGCCTGTTGAGTTCAAGAGATTCTCCTGTCTCAGCCTCCCAAGTAGCTGGGATTACAGGCATGCACCACCACACCTAGCTAATTTTTTTGTATTTTTAGTAGAGACAGGGTTTCTCCATGTTGGTCAAGCTGGTCTCAAACTTCCGACCTCAGGTGATCCGCCCGCCTCAGCCTCCCAAAGTACTGGGATTACAGGCGTGAGCCACTCAGCCCAGCAGCACCTAGAAACTATAAGCAAAAAAATTATTCCTTCCATAGTAAAATACAGAACACCCATCTAACACCTTGAATAATAAATAAGCTCTCATTTTGTTCAAGAAATTATCTGAGCCTTCAAGGAACAGTTCTTATCTCAGTTTCCATTTAACTGAGAAGCTGTCTCATACAGTCACACAGCAAATAAAGATAACAAATACACACACTTCTGTATTTGTATTTGTTAAACAAAAAAGAGGTGCTTTTTGTGCTTAGCCAAGACTCAAACATCAAGGCCATCAACTAAAATAGCCAATGTAAAACATAATAAACTCAGTAAAAATATATTTCTTATCATCTGGTAAGTCATCGCTTTAGGATACAGTTAAAATAAACTAATGAACATCTTGAGGCCCTGAGCTACATACATCATAATAGCCTGCTTTGCAAAATCACACTTAAATTATCATGGTCTATCTATCAAATATTGAAATTTTGGTTGCCCACATTATGATATTCTCCAAGACTTTGAAAACTTTTCCACATAGTCTAATGAGGCACTTGGAGGCATGACTGGTCAGCGTCAGATTGAAAATAAATGTGCTGTTTCCAGATATTTCCTTTAGGATTGGCTGACATCAGTCTACCATGTAAGAGTTTATGGGGGAGAGCAAGAAAGCTTGACTTAAGAACAGCCCTGCCGCCAGAGTAAACAGTGCCACAAACCAAGGAAATTTAAAGCACATGCCTTATTGTCAAGTTTAACTTGTTTGACACACCCAAACAGCCATCCCAGCTTCTAAACACTCATTTCTGTTTCAATAATTTATACTTAATCGTGAAGATAAAACAAATACATTTGTTCGCATAAATATACGGTAATTATAACTGTCGCCAAAGAACTCAACTTGTCACTGTCCCCATGTACTATATGGGAAATTGTTAGAAGTAATAATAATGACAGAGAAACATCACAGAGAAATGGGACCAAAGCAATATCAGTCAGGAGCTAGGTTATGAAACATTCTACTTCTTTCTAAACTACAGATAAACCTGTATGTACCTAAAATATAAGGTGATTTTGTTTTGCCAATGTATTCTCTCTTCCTACATATCTTACATACCATCCTCCTGAGTTATAGTGTAAAAATCTTTGTAAGACATGAAGAATTATAGTTGAAAATTATGAAGAGAAAAAATAAATCACAAAGATTATAAAATGAAAATTATTTCAATAGTGTAAAAATATATAGAGAGATGTTACTATATTAAATAATGTATTTATATCTTATTCTTATATATATACATATGTATATAAAAGACTAGAATAAAATATACTATAAGTTTTTTATGGGGTTATGCTGCAGTGACAAACAATCCCAGAATTTCTTCATCTGTTATGTATTTGGGAGTAATTTATAGTGATTTATAGTAATAAAGGTTTAATTCTTGCTCTGGTTTCATGTCAGTTGTAGCTCTGTTTTGAGTCTTCTTTGTTCTACTGATTAGTACAAAGTAACAGCCATTTTTCAGTACTTTGTTCTTCTCATGGTCAAGAGAAAAAAGCTAAAGAGAAACCACGTGGTGACTTTTAAAGGTTGCACTCAAAAGCAGCCCATCATTTCCATCACATCTCATTGGCCAAAGCAGGTCCCATAGACAAGACTCACCTTACCGGAGCAACAGGAACAATCCCCTCACAGGGAGGATCCCACACATCACATGGAGAAGTAGCGATTACTAGAAAAAATAATATAATTTGCAGCAATAACCATTATCTCTTGGTGGTGATATCAGGGCTATTTTTCTTTTTCTTCCTTATACTTGTATATTGGTTCCTTTTCTATATAATGAACATGTGTTACTTTTAAAAGAAGAAAAAGCAAATGTCACTCATAAAAAGAAATCTATTGAATCATACCACATCATTCACCTCCCACTTCACTTTCCTCCTGTCATCTGTGGTGAAGTGTGTTCTGATGTATCATTGGCTGTAGGTGTTGATCTGTTGGGCTGTCCATTCTTTCTCACTGAGTCATGCATAGGCTTCCTTTTCATGCCACACAGCACTATAAAATCGACCTATGAACACTATCAATTACATTACTGAAGAGTGGATATTGGTGCGTAGCCCAGTGGTTCTCAGCTCAGGACAATTTTGTTTCCTAGAGGATATTTGCAATGTCTGGAGACATTTATGATTGTTACAACTTGAGGGCAGGAGATGCTTTGGTATCTAGTGGCTAGAGGAAAGGGATGCTGCTAAAGGCAGCCCCCCTCAATGTAAAATTATCTGGCTCAAAATGAGTACAATAGATACCAAGGTTAAGAAACCATGTGGTCCCCTGATAATGTAATTCCTACTTTAAAAGACCACTGAGAATCTTGCAAGTGATTTGACACTCAAGTCCTTCAGCCTTCAGGCCATGGATAGTGATTTCCTAGAGGCTGACTATCATAAAAATGTGATCTATGGCTGAAGATGGTGCTGGGGGCTGGATTTATTGACAAATCAAAGCACATAATCACATAGCTTAAGGACTTTTGCCATCAGGACTTAGGGGTTAAATTAATACTGAAAATTATTTAGAAATAATATCTGGGTGATGACTGTGAGACTGATTCTTAAGAGAAATTGCTCTGGTATTTTGCACAGGAAATTGTTGCTGACACAAGGAAGAGTATTTGGAAACAAGCAAGGAATGTTGTGACAGTTTGTCAGTCATGAGTAACTGGAAATCATACAATTATTACCATCATTTGTGTATATGTCTGTCACTTTACCTTCATCTGTTATGTATTTGGGAGATGGAGGAGAACAAGAGTGACATCACCACAATATTTAGAGGTATCTTGTAACATTTGTATTACACATTGTGTTCTCAAAGGTTATTAATTGACTACAATCAATTCTAAATTTAAAACAAATGTTACACAAGTTTCTCAATTTAAGAGATTATTTTATAAAAGCTCCTACTTATAAACATTATCTTGAAATAATTAAAATATGATCCATGTCCTCTTCATCTTGCCCTATTTTTCCTCTATGCCCTATATTAGAGGTTTCTTCCCACCAAAACTCAATGCCCTCTTTTTGCCATCTTTCCTATGTCAGAATTCCATATCCTTACAAAATACTCACTCCTTCCTACCTAGTATGTGAATCAGGATTGCTGTGCCTATAATACTTGCCACCATATCACAGTGTTTAACTGTGTCTTCCCACTAAATTATGGCCGGTAAAAATGAGACCACTTTGTAACTCAGATGTTTATGTAATGTCCAGTACACCGCAAGTGTTAATCGCTGATTTTATGTTAACATATCCTCTCAATGACCAGATTTCATTGTAAGGGAAAAATGAATTTGAGGTATTTTTTACATGAAGAGACGAATAACTTTCAAAAGAATACATATGCTGACCTAAAGGAATAAATGTCTAATAGTAAAGTTTCACCCAGAGAGACAGTAGAATAGGAAAGAAATTTTGAAGCAAGAGAGGCTTCCTAGGTTCAATTCATTATTTAAAGGCAATGACCTACTTCAACATGACCAGGTCTTGCTCTGCAATAAAGAACTAAAGCTGCATTTAGCATATTGTCCATTACTTGGGTTCTTGAGACTAAAAAAATAGTTTTCTTAAAATTATAGCTGATGCAATTCTAACACATATTGCAATGAGATGGCTGGAAAAATGTTTATCTACATGCTAACAATGCCAGCTTGATTTACGATATATTTGTTATTGATATTTTTAATCACATACCTAAACACTACACAGAATTCTTCTCAATTTCACAGTTTATTAAGTTATATTTTTATAAAATAGTATGATATTTTGATTGCTGCTTTTATGGGAAGGGGGATTTAACTTTTGTTTGAACTTTCTAACAGTATATACTCTGGCAATAGTTGCTATCTTTTTCCCCTGGAAAAAGCCCTTAATCTTAATGGCTACACTTAATGTTTGGTGCTCTTGAAGATATTTGATTTAGCATTTTATTGTATACTTTCTTCTATTAATCACAAATAATGTTTTTGACATAAGTCAGCTTTTCCACTGAAAGTTCCTTGAGGGAAGGATTAGATTGCAGACAAGTATTACCAGTTCACCAATGGGTTGTGTTTCCAAAGTCATATCTTTTCAACAGATATTTATTGATTAGCTATCCCATGCTAGATTCTGTGCTAAACATTGGAATAAGCAGTTACTTAATTGGAAGTTGGTTTGTTAAAATTCAGAATGCATTTTTCCATAAAAGCAGTATTTTAAAAGGAAGTTAAAATTGCACATGATCCCCACAAATCAATTTTATATATCACATGATTCTATGCATTCATCTTATGTTCCTATTAGCTTGGTGCAAACGTAATTGTGGTTTTTGCATTGCTGAAATTTGCCATTCGACATTGGAATACATTCTTAAACAAATGTCAATATGTTATACATCATTTTGATGCACATTTCTCATTTTATTTTTTTGCTAATAACTTATTACTTGCTGTTCGTTTCATATTTATTTTAGACTTTGGAAATGATGTTAGACAAAAAGCAAATTCGAGTGATGTTCTTACCCGAGTTCAAAATTGGTCATCAAGCAGCAGAGACAACTCACAACATTAGCAATGCATTTGGCCCAGGAACTGGTAACCAACATACAGTGCAGAGGTAGTTCAAGAAGTTTTGCAAAGAAGACAAGAGCCTTGAAGATGAGGATCATAGTGGCGGGCCATCAGAGGCCGACAGCGACCAACAGAAAGCAATCATCAAACCTGCTCCTCTTACAACTACACTAGAAGTTACTGAAGAACTCAGGGTCAACCATTCTAAGGTCATTCCGCATTTGAAGCAAATTGGAAAGGTGAAAAAGCTCAATAAGTGGGTGCCTCATGAGCTGAGTAAAAATCCAAAGAATTGTCAAGTGTCATCTTCTCTTATTCTATACAACAACGTGAACCATGTCTCGACTGGATTATGACATGCAATGAAAAGTGGATTTTATACAGCTGATGATGACCAGCTCAGTGGTCGGGCCGAGAAGATGTGCCAAAGCACTTCCCAAGGCCAAACTGGCACCATAAAAAGGTCATGGGCACTGTTTGGTGGTCTGCTGCCGGTCTGATCCACTACAGCTCTCTGAATCCCATTGAAACCATTACATCTGAGAAGTATGCTCAGCAAATCGATGAGATGCACCGAAAACTGCAATGCCTGCAGCCGGCATTGGTCAACAGAAAGGACCCAATTCTTCTCCACAACAACGCTTCACCTCTCTTTGCACAACCAAGGCTTCAAAAGTTGAAAGAATTGGGTTACCAAGTTTTGCCTCATCCGCCACTTTCACCTGACCTCTTGCCAAGCGACTACCACTTCGTCAAGCCGCTTGACAACTTTTTTCAAGGAAAACCCTTCCACAATCAGCAGGATGCAGAAAATGCTTTCCAAGAGTTCGTCAAATACCGAAGCATGGATTTTTATGCTACAGGAATAAGCAAACTTATTTCTCATTGGCAAAACTGTGTTGGTTGTAATGGGTCTGGTTTAGATTAATAAAGATTGGTTAAACCTAGTTATAATGACTTAAAATTGATGGTCTGAAACCACAATTACTTTTTTTTTTAATTTTTATTATTATTATGCTTTAAGTTCTGGGATCCATGTGCAGAACGTGCAGGTTTGTTACATAGGTATACACGTGCCGTGGTGGTTTCCTGCACCCATCAACCCGTCATCTACATTAGGTATTTCTCCTAGTGCTATCCCTCCCCTAGCCCCCTACCCCGTAACAGGCCCCAGTGTGTGATGTTCCCCTCCCTGTGTCCATGTGTTCTCATTGTGAAACAAACAGCAATTACTTTTACATCAACCTAATAGAAGAAGAAAATTTAAATTATGGCACATCAAAATGTTTTCTACAGATGGTAGAAAACAAATGGTGTTATAACATTGCAATGAACAAAAGAGGAGCTGAATTCATCCCCCACTCCATACTCCCAGGGCAGATCTTGTCTCCTCTGAGTCAATAGGCATGTGACATTGCCCTGACTGTTCTCTGTGCTTCAAAGACTGAAGGGAAAGATTCCTTACCCCTTCTGAGGCAGGGAACTCTTCCTTTCTCATTGGAAATGACCCAGGAAGGGACAGTGCTGTTTCGCCCTGACTGTTCTGTCACACAGGAGAAATCGCCTGGATGGGCTGGGTGTGGTGGCTCATGCCTGTAATCCCAGCATTTTAGGAAGTGAGGTGATGGATCATCTGAGGTCAGGAGTTCGAGACCAGCCTGGCCAACATGGCAAAACCCCATTTCTACTAAAAGTACAAAAATTACCCAGGAGTGGGGGCACGCACCTATAGTCCCAGCTACTCTGGAGGCTGAGACAGGAGAATCGCTTGAACCCAGGAGGGGGAGGTTGCAGTGAGCTGAGATGGTGCCATTGCACTCCAGCCTGGGTGACAGAGCAAAAAAAAAAGAAAAGAAAAGAAAAGAAAAGAAAGAAAAAGAAAAGAATAAAAGAAATAGCATGAATGGTCCTAGGCAGCTAGGCAGGGTATGAGAGAAACAGAGAACACGGGCCCTTGATGCCATCTCCGTGTTGCTAAACTCACCACCCCTAAAGTCTGACTTATTTCTGGGATTTCTAGGATATAATATAATAATTTTCCTTTATGTTAAGCCAGTTTGTGTCAGGTTTTTATTACTTGCAGCTAAAACGATCTTAAACCAATATCAAACCTTTGGGAACAGAGAACACTGTACTGTTCTATTTTTTTTTTTTTTTTTTTTTTTTTTATTCTAATCCTGGCGATAAGACTTCTTCTATAATTTCCAAGACCTAGTATTTTTCTGAGACATCACTGGGCAGATATCTTTTTGCTTATAGAGGAACCATTCCTGCTTCCTGCTACAGCCCACGGTGCCTCACTTTTTTCCCAAACCAGAAAGAAAAAAATATATATTCAGATACTAAAGGAGACAAATGGCATGAAGCCCAGAGACAAGCTATTTTTCTTTTTCCACTTCAAATAATGCTCAAATCTCAGCCAGTTTCTTTTCAACAGTTCACCACCACATCTAAAAATCTAAACGTGTGCTGTATTGGTAGTTGCCTTGAATTCCAAATTACCCTGAACACCCGTTCCTAATCATGGAGATCTTGATTGGAACTAAATTTGTTCTCTGTGTAGAAATCACTCATGTTCCAAGAGCAGTTTCTCCTCTGGTCAAATTAGCTGTGTAAATATTACAAATAAAAATATATGTAGGGGCAAGTGGATTACAAAAAGGCATTTCCTTATAAATGATCCATATGACCCCAAATTAGAATGTGTCTTGCAAATAGGGAGAGCCTGGGAAAGATTATTAGACCATAACAACTGGTGCCCATAAACTGCCTCAGACTTGGAGGCCAAACTCTCACCAGTGTAAGCTTAAAAAAAAAAGGATGGTGGGGAAAACATGGGAAAGAGAGAGAGGAAAGTTTTAGGTTTAATATTTAAAACTCCTAAAACACAGGCTGGGTTTTGAAAAACAAGGGGAGGGATACTTTGGGAAGAATGCATAGATTAAGGATTTCCTTGCCTTTTTCCAAATTTCTGCCTTTACTGTGTTTCCATCCTATTGTAAGCAGTTTAATTCATCCTTTCATAATTTTATAACAACTTGTATTTAAATTTGGATAGGGCTTAGAAAGAAAATAAACAAAACACACCCAACATCTTTTATCATTACATTAAGCTTAGGGAGAATCTTTAGTGTGGTACTTTCTTCTCTTATGAAGATAGTCAACCACATTATAAAAGGCTTAAAGGCATGAAAATATACACTTACAGAGCCACGGTATTCTGCTGTTTTCCTGGGGAAAATCCTATTTATCCTATGCATGAGTCAGTCCCATGGAACAAAACTGTAAAATTTTGGACATCAAATCTCAATACAGGGGAAAAGGTCAGCAATAGAATACAATTGCTCTTTTTCCTTTGTCTCCTTCTATTATAACATTGAGTGGGAATTTGTTCATTTGATCTTTGTCTAAGGAAAAGAAGTAAACAAATCTTGCTAAGTGTTAAGCTTGTTTCAAACCAACGAACACTCTGCCTATCCAGTGTTGGACTCTCAGGCAACAATGATTACACTTTGATGTTATAATTTTCAGAGAATGCTGTAGGCTAAAGAAAGAATTATATATATTTTTTCAGGAAAACTTTCTTTTTGAAATAGAACCACATAGATGCTTTATGCTATTTATGTGTGTATAAAATAAAACTATTACTATGAACAGTGTCCACTATAGGTAACAAGCAGTGAATTGATTATAGCTTAGAATAAACTGTCTTACAAGAAATAAGAATATAGAAACAAATCATACTTCAATACTCACCTAAAACAGTTGTTAAAGCCATAGATCGTTTCCTCTGAGTTTAGATGTTACACAAATCAATCATTTATAGACCACCACATAATAAATCATGCAAGTTCAAATTAGATAGGTATTATTAAAATATCCATCCTATGAAACTCCTAGACACCATCAAAAAATTATTTCATTTGAATTAAACTGCTTTAAAAAGGACTGTGTGTGTGCGTGTGTGTGTGTGTGTGTGTGTGTGTTTCCTTCTTCAAAAAGATGAGGCATCTGTTAGATAAATGTGAATGAGGCAAGAGATTCCTTCTCGGCCATATCACATAATGTCTCCATTTTAACCAAGTATTTTACCATATCATGTCTAACTCTCTCTGCCTTCATTTTAAATGTTCTCTCACCCTCCACTAATCCATCGGATTTCCCACTAATCTCAAACATTCCCTTCCACTCCAGGACGGTCTTTAAATGTATCCCTCCAGATGCCACACTCAATTCTGCTATTATGATGATGATGACTTTGTTCTTGCTTGAGGAAAGCAGAAAAGTTCAGCCTCACTCCCACCACTGTTTTCTTACTTGCCCTAATCCTTTGCATCTTAACCGCCTCCTCTCTCATCACTCCTCTGCAGCCTGACTGATAGGTCTCACATCTCTTCATGACAGAATCACACATAAACGAGTCCCTGGCAGCTCACTTGCTTTGATTAACTAGTATTATCATTCTCTTCCCAACCACACTGTAGACCTACTGAGAGCAAGCACTTTGGTTATCTCATAGAACAGCAATTTAAGCTACCAAAGGTTGCATGTTGATTGAAACTATTTTTTTTTCTGTAAATCTTAGCTACAGAAGCTTGTTCCAGAAAATACTTTAGTGGAAAAAAGCAAGTAGTAAAATAATATACTAGAGTACACTACAGAGTATAATTTGATTTGTGCTAAAAAACAAAATGATATATTTACATATGTTTCTATAGGCTGTAAAAGTTCTAGAAAAATGTACCTCAAACTGTTATCAGTAATTACCTCTGGAGAACTAATAGGTAAACAGGGCTTAGGTGAAGAGGCAAGAAGTCATATGGGTTATAAGAGCCTTTAACTTTTCCTTTAAATTTTGTTAATATTTGTAGGCCACAGTGGCTCACGCCTATAATCCCAGCACTTTGGGAGGCTGAGGCAAGTGAATCACCTGAGGTCAGGAGTTCGAGACCCGCCTGGCCAACATGGTGAAACCCTGTGTCTACTGAAAATACAAAAATTAACCAAGCATGGTGGCACAAGCCTGTAATCCCAGCTACTCAGGAGGCCGAGGCAGGAGAATCTCTTGAACCCAGGAGGCAGAGGTTGTAGTGAGTTGGGATTGCACCACTGCACTCCAGCCTGGACAAGAGAGTGAGACTCCATCCCAAAAAACAAAATTGTAATATTTGCTTTTATAGAATGAGCATTATTGTTATTTTTATAATTTCAAAAACCTGGAAAAAGTACAAAACTGATAAGTACAAAGATTATATCACGTGATTCACTTCAGGTTTTATGAATATTCCATGCTTTCAGAGGTGTTACCCAGCAAGTTTAAAACACAGGGCCAGATCCTGCTACCTGGAGACCTTTGAAATTGGCAGTGCAGCCAATTCAGCCACTTTTAATTCATTCAGCCAATTCGGCCACTATTTATACGTTCAAAAAACTTACCATGTCATCGCTAACTGTTGCTTCTTTGAAGAAGTGCCATATTATACATTGTGCCATACATAAATTGATAATTCATAAAATTTGAACAGCCTCTCTGTTTCTTTGGTTGAATCAATACCTTGTAATGCAGGGGAAGATATAAAAGTCATCAATGACACCTTCCTCATAGGGTGATCTTTTTATACTATAACCTCGATCGATTCCCTCTGAGACTCAGCCTGTGCACACTCTGGCTGAGAAAGGTTTGACTGAGTACCGTCACCTTAGAGAAATTTGAGACTCGCTGGTTCTTAAACTTTAGCAGGCATCGGGATCACCTGAAGGGCAAACGGATGGTTGGCTTCACCTCCAGAATTTCGGATGCAGTAGGGTTTGGGATGGGGCCCCAATATTTGCATTTCTAACAAATTCCCAAGTGGTGGTGATGTTGAAGCTGTTGCTCCAGGAACCACACTTTGAGAAACACTTTTCAATGGGTGCTGAGGCTAACTTTTGTTCTTTACTTTCTTTTTTTTTTTTTTGACAAGGTCTCACTGACAGCCAGGCTGGAGGGCAGTGGCACAGATCTCGCCTCACTGCAGCTTCAACCTCCCAGGCTCAAGTTATCCTCCCATCTCAGCCTCCAAAGTAGCTGGAACTACAGATGCCCGCCACCATGTCCAGCTAAATTTTATCCTTTTTTTGTTTTGCCACATTGACGAGGCTGTTCTCAAACTCCTGGACCCCAGTGACCCACCTGCTTTGACCTGCCTTGACCTCCCAAACTACTGGGATTTCAGGAGACAGCCATCACACCCAGCCTTGTTCTTTACTTCTCAAGTACCAAGGAGACTCCTTTTCCCAACTGAAAGTCTATAGCCATTTTGATTCAAATAAAATTGATAAAAAGTATATCGGCCAATTAATATTTCAATACTTAGAATAAAATCTCTGGAGATTTATAATCCCTGGGATTCATTTTTCTTCATCTGATCATTTTCTCTGCTTTACCGCAGTCAACATTTCTAAATTACCATTTACCTTCTCATCCCCTTCAATTTCTTATCAATAAACTAATACCAAGAATCCTTGAAATCATATGAGTAGGTTAAAAAAGGAAAAAAAGAATTAAAAATAACACTTCTAAAAACAAATCGTTGTCATCCTCATTATCGCCTAATTGAAAGCATAGATATTTCCTGTGAATGTATGTGCTTAAACCTGAAGAGTTTTCTCCACAGCACTTAAAGATTCTGGCAGGTTTCTTGGTCAATGATAGCACAAATTTATTTGAAATGAATTGTAGTCATTTGTTGGATGAAATAATTGGTTGTAACATGAGAATCATATATTCTGGTCATGTTCTTAAGAAGATTTTACTGACTTAAATGATGAGTTAGCAGTTACAAGATGCCTGGTGTCCATGTTAAAAAGATACCAGTTGTTCAGGAAGACAGCTTTTCCTGGCGTCCGCTTAACAGAAATATCTCTTTTGGGACTCATAAAAGAGACACTGATAAACAACAATCTTAAGAACGAACTTCAACAAAAACTACAGTCATTTCTTACGACTGCTTCTCCCGCTTTCCTCAATGCCTGCTGAGGGCACAATGCCAAATGCAGTTCAGTAAAAACAGTTCCACAAGGGGCCAAAGCAATCTGGTCAAAGCATATAGCTGTCTGGCAGGCTGGCAAATAATAGAAAAATTGGAGAAGTAAATGGAATGTGTATCCTTTTGGTACTGCTCTTCTTTTTTTTTTTTTTTTTAGATAGAGTCTCGCTCTGTCACCCAGGCTCAAGCAATTCTCCTGCCTCAGCCTCCTGAGTAGCTGGGATTGCAGGCACCTACCACCACACCTGGCTAATTTTTGTATTTTTAGTAGAGACAGACTGGTCTGGAACTCCTGACCTCAGGTGATCCGCCACCTCGATCTCCCAAAGTGCTGGGATTACAGGCAGGAGCCACTGCACCCGGCCTGCTCTTCAAATATTATTTCTAGAGACAAAATCTATGGTAAGAGCCGGGCGCTGAAAAGGAAGAGGGGAAGCAGTGTTACATACCCAGTGAGAGTGCGGGGGTGTATGTGGCTGCTAGTGCCGCCGGCATGGTTGTGGGTGGAACTGTTGCTGTTAAGAGGTATTGCAGAAGGTGGCAGGCAGCTTGCAGTGAGAGAATAAATGATTTCCTCCTCCACTTGTCATCATTTTGCAAATATGCAGGCAGCCCTGGCCTTGTCTGCAGTCCCCCTCCATCTTTGGGCCCTGGCGGTGCATACTCTCCATTGGAGAACTGCTAAGTTTCCAGCCGGCTTTGGTGGGGCTGTAGCTGATGAAGTGACTGATTTTCCATTGACCTGCCTGCTAAGCCCTAGTCCCATCTCTCAGAAACTGTTTTCTCTGTATAAACCCTGCAAACTGGAAGGTGACTAAAAAGACATCATGCCATGGCTATCCAGGACACTTCCAAATCCGTTCTATTGACTTTTACAGGAAGGCCTAAAGACCTGGTCCACGTACATTTCAATGTGATCATATGTGCCTTGAGAAACACAAAGAGGAAAGAATAATGCTATATTCTACCACTGTTTACATACATTAAATAACATTTAAACTTTGTATATGTTGTAAAGTAGAGAAGCAGGAGGATGTTCAAGAAGGACTATGTGCTTTTGTAAATAAAATATAAATGGATTCAGAAAGGTCTGTGAAGAGGGACAAAGAAACAAGAAACTACCAAATGGTGTACCATAAAATGGGAGTACCTTTTTGCCACTCTTTCAGTCCCTCCCTCTCAGTTAGATGGAGCCACACAGGGAAACGAAGCTTTCAGTAAACAGGGTCTGTAGTTATCAAGAGTACCAGCTAGCTCTTTTATTGGCGTATAAAGAGAGAGAGGGCTCAAATGCCCAAACTGATTGCTGACGTCTTACATATTCCCTTTCCTCTGGGAAAGCTAACCGGAGAGTTTCTTTAGGGTCTGCTTCTCTTTCCAATTTCTACTTTTCTAATAGCTCTCCTCCTTTTCCAAGATAATCAAAAAATAAGAGTTTCTCAATTTTTGTGTTTGGGGAATTTGAGAATCAATTTGAACTTGAGAAGTTTGGATTGGATGCACACTGTATTCCAGAAAAAGAAAAAATCAACTTACTGCTTTGGAAAGGCCAAAGTAAAAATAGATTTTTGTCTTGTTGAATTGTAGTCCTCTGAGTTCCCTTTTAGCTTGTGATGAAATATACACATTTATGGGACATACCTACTTAGACATGGAAAGTAGACACTGAATTAAGTTTTTAAATGATATTTGAAAACTCCAAAGAAAATCAAACGAAAATTAACTTCTGAGCTGACTTATCATGTTAGTACTACTATATATGGTCTGGTAAAAATGTCAAAGCAAAGTACTGGAACATTTACCATTAAGTTATACTTTGTGTAGAGCTCATTTCTCTTAAACATTTCAAATAGAATCTTAATACAAAATTTTGTTTTGGCAGTATAAGTTTCTGAGAGTTAGGAAACTTACCCCATCCTTATTTGCATCTTACAGAAACCCGGTGTGAAACACTAGCTTTAAAGCCAAATTGCCTATAGTTTATTATTGGCTATGCAATTCTTTTGCTGTTGGAGCCAGTGGGTTAGATTATTTGTGCCTCACTTTCCTCCTCAATAAAGGAGGATAATAATGGTATCTACATCATGGATTAGTCTAATAGATTAGTCCACTAACTTTTCCATTAGTCAGTGGAAAAATTAAGTATTTTAATTCATGTGAAAAAATTAGAGCAATGCCTAGCATATGCTCAAAAATTATTAGTAGTACTTTATAAAATCCATATTTCATAGACACTGCATGTCCTTTTTTTTTTTTTTTTTTTTTTTTGATGGAGTCTCGCACTGCCACCCAGGCTGGAGTGCAGTGGCAGGATCTCGGTTCACTGCAATCTCCACCTCCCAGGTTCACGCCATTCTCCTGCCTCAGCCTCCCGAGTAGCTGGGACTACAAGCGTCCGCCACGACGCCTGGCTAACTTTTTGTATTTTTAGTAGAGATAGGGTTTCGCCCTGTTAGCCAGGATGGTCTACATCTCCTGACCTCGTGATCTGCCCACCTTGGCCTCCCAAAGTGCTGGGATTACAGGTGTGAGCCACCACGCCCGGGCTACATCTCCTTTTAATCCATTTTGTGCAAATACTTTGTTAAATCCTCTTATTTGGCCACAGATTTTTATTATACCTAGGACTGCAATACTTAAATCAGATAACAAAGTAATATGTGGAAAAATCAGGATTCTTAGATTAACAGTAGCAAACGTGCATTATTCAGAGGCCCTGACCTTGGACCTTGGTTCAAGGTGTCCTAAGTAAAGCTTTGATCTTTAACACAGGAAGCACCATATACATTTGTATAAACAAAGGAGATAGACAAATAAACAAACGTCTTCAACAATCTTGTTCACCATCATACACTTTCTTTAAATTGGCCTCTACTCCCAAAACAATATCTAGTTGGGCAGAAAAGAAAAACAAAAATAAGAAGTACCCTAATTGAAAAGTGATTGGGTAAGGGGGGTCTCTTCTGATCACTTTCACACTCATACCAATATTATTGCTGTCCCCTATGTCCCCTCCTCCAAACAGGAAAGAAAAAGTTACCACAGGTGGAAAATTGCTTCTGGCATTAATCCTCCTAGCTCAGATCAAGAAAATGGATATCAGTAATCTCTTCTGGAATAGCTGCCATTATTCATTTTAGTACCATGATGAAAATGCATAGGGAGAAAAGGCTCTTTGGCCACTTTCAAAGAAACTCACTGAAGAAATAAAATGAACAAGCATATCTGTGCATACTAAAAATCCCAATTTCATCCAACTTGATTACAAAGCAGAAGTAAGACCCCGTTTTTTTTTTTTTAGTGTATTTTATTCCCTTAGGGGTTTTGCCAAAAGGCAGACTCCTAAGTTATCAAACTCAGAATTTTCCCCAATCCCTTATTTTTCCAGTTTGCTTCTTGCGGTTAACTCCATTACTAACTTATAGCGATAAACACCTGGAGTCCATCAAAAACAAAGAGAGGCTTATTCAGTGGGTGCAGCCCAGCCTGGTGAACACCCTGAGCAGAAACAAACTACATAATATAAGACTTGAGCAGGAATATGTTTTTTATGATGTGCCAGCATAAGGGGGATCAAAGGCTAAAGTCAAATAAATAGCAACTGGGCACCAGCAGAGGAAACATATTTAGACTTTAAAATAATCAAAAACAAACCCAAAGAACACTAACACCCTCCACTTTCGGCAGTCATATTTTCCCTCTTTTTAGACACGGCTTAAACCTGTCAAGAGTTCTGAAGCTAATCACTGAATCTAAAGAAGAATCCTGCCTTTCATTGAGGTTGTGACAGTCACCAAAAAGACTGGGCCTAAATACATAGACCCTCCCCCCACTTCCCCCACCCCTTCAGCCTCTTCATGCCAACCCCCTCCTCCTTCCTCTATTGGCCTATTATTAAATTTACCTTGGCCACGTTATGGAATTTGCCGGCTGACATTAACCCATTTATTAAGCTTGACTCCTCCTTATCTAAAACATCTCTAGGCAAACTGAAACAATCTGTCTGCCATCCACTGATTGGCAGGGAAAATTTTTCCAGGTGGTACAACTAGCTCCCTTCAAATGACTCGCCAACGTTATTTTAGCCTGGCAGAATGATGGAAAGAAGGCCTGAGCAACCCATATTCACTGCCATGTTTGGTACCCGCAATGTATTTACATAAACAATTTTGAAAGATTAGTAGTACTGAAAAGAAGTTGAGGATGGGGGGCACAGCACCAATGGGAGGAGGTAGATACGAGAGCCGAGAATTGACAGGCTCACCCCTGAGGGCAAAAAGCTACATCTGTATTTGATTTGTCAGGGATTTACATTAGTGAAACTTTAACTCTGCAGATGATACATAAGATTACACTTACAGAACAAGCTTATGCAAATATAGCTTAAACTCCATGGTATGTGGCCCAGACAGTGAATTTGGCAGATTTCATTGAGTCTGGTGGCTGGATCTAATAAATTCATTTACATGAAGGATCAGGACATCTGGAAAAGTAGCATGGTGGTTTATTGAAACATAAATAACATTAATTGAAAGGTTACAGGTATGCAAAACACTTCATGTAGGCGATACAAAATGTTATAAAGCTGCTTCCCTATTCGAATAAAGCAAAAGAGAAGAATATCTTGCTAACATAAACAGAAAAGGTAATTTCCAGGATCTAATTTTAATGTCACTTTACATAGAGTGAGAGAGGCAACCCATTTTGTTTTTTGTTATCCTGACTTTGTAGTAAACCGTCTTTTCCAAACCTACACTGGACTGCCCTCCTGATACAAATCTTAGGCACTAATTAGCAGCAGCAAAGTAGTAACATAATTAAATTTATTTTCAGCTAGAAATCCCCAAACTGTCATGCCGTTTTGTACTCAGAAAAGCACGGTTGAGATCTCAAGCTATTTCTTCCGTGAGTTTATTTTTATTTTAGTGCTGTAATGTATACTCACTGGTAATGTGGATCGCCAGTGAATGTCTCATGGAATTGGTTACCATCAGCATAATAACAAATTACCCAGAGGAAAATGAGCAAAGATTGATATCATATGATTTAAAAGCTGAGAGGAAAGCTCAGGTGGTTTACAATCATTTGAGTACCTCAAGATTAATTTATAACTTGGTAACCCATTCAAACACCCCTTCATCATTTATTCTCAAATAAAGAGATGACTTAACTGCTCAGTCACTCAAAATGCCTCCTGCCCAAACCAATAGCAAGCCATTCCTTTTAAAAAGACTGTTTTCTCTAAGTCATTATCAACATGCTGACTTTGAGAAGTCATGCAAATGAGGAGGCAGGAAATCTGGCATTCTCTCAGGTATGGCGATGGAGTGAGTGGAGGCCCCTCCAGAAACTCTATGTAGGTTTGACATCAAGTAATCAAGTAAAGAGCTGTTTGACCCAAACTGAAAGAGGAATTCTGACAAAAATTGTTTTTAAATGAAATAAGATTTAGTGGAGTGATTGATATACTTGAGAGAATAATTTAACAAAATCTTTTTTTTTTTTTGGAAACAGAGTCTCGCTCTGTAGCCCAGGCTGGAATGCAGTGGTGTGATCTCAGCTCACTACAAGCTCCACCTCCCGGGTTCACACCATTTTCCTGCCTCAGCTTCCCAAGTAGTTGGGACTACAGGTACCTGCCACCACGCCCAGCTAGTTTTTTTTATTTTTTTGTATTATTTTGTATTTTTGGAGAGATGGGGTTTCACCGTGTTAGCCAGGATAGTCTCGATCTCCTGACCTCGTGATCTGCCCGCCTTGGCCTCCCAAAGTGCTGGGATTACAGTCGTGAACCACCGCGCCTGGCCAGCAAGATTTTTTTAAAAGAGACTAATATCCTAGATGACCTTTCTTTCCATTATATAAGAAATTAGACAACATGATTTTTGTTTTTAAAGCAGGTAATATCAGAAAATGAAACAAGTTTTTACTGACCATTCACATTTCAACCTTTCCATCGTGAAGACAATTTAAATGATTTTTTTTTTTTTTTTTTTTTTTTTGGAGACAGAGTCTTATTCTGTTGCCCAGGCTAGAGTGAAATGGCGCAATCACAGCTCACTGCAACCTCCACCTCCTGGGTTCAAGAGATTTTCCTGCCTCAGCCTCCTGAGTAGTTGGGATTACAGGCACCTGCCACCACACTTGGCTAATTTTTGTATTTTTAATAGAAATGGGGTTTCACCATGTTGGCCAGGCTGGTCTCAAACTCCTGATTTCAAGTGATCCGCCAGCCTTGGTCTCCCAAAGTGCTGAGATTACAGGTGTGAGCCACTGTGCCTGGACAAGAATGTACAAAATTTTAATATTGTTATTGATAGGGTTTCTGTCAGAAATTAAACTTGACTGATAACTAAAATGTGTCAAGTACTATACATTGCCACAATAAGTTTCTTCCACCAAAATGGATGTTTTTCTTTAAAAATAAAAAAAGGCATTAAAAAAGAAAAGATTTTTCATAACTGGCTAAATGACAATAGACACATTGCAAAAAAAAAAAAAAAGCAACTCATGTTTATTGATTCCTATGGCTCTTCAAAGAACAATTTTGAAGTTTTTATACAGAAATGTCAGTTGGTTGCACAGTGACAGAATACAAAACATTTGAATCTGTTTCAAACAGATTGGTCTTATTGAAGTAGTTCATCCAATAGGACATCTCGCTGTTGCTCCTCCCATGGCACAGCTGGCCACCAGTGCTGCTGGGATGCCAGGAAGTACTTCTTTACATACACGGATAGTGGCCAATCTGAACATTTTTTTATTTTATTTTACTTTAAGTTCTGGCATACATGTGCAGAATGTGCAGGTTTGTTACATAGGTATATGTGTGCCATGGTGGTTTGCTGCATCTATCAACCTGCCATCTAGATTTTAAGCCCCGCATGCATTAGGTGTTTGTCCTGATGCTCTCCCTCTAACCCAATGCAAGGAAGCTAAGAACCTCGATAAAAGGTTAAAGGAACTGCTAACTAGAATAACCAGTTTAGACAAGAACATAAATGACCTGATGGAGCTGAAAAACACAGCATGAAAACTTTGTGAAGCATATACAAGTATCAATAGCTGAATCGATCAAGCAGAAGAAAGGATATCAGAGATCGAAGGCCACCTTGCTGAAATAAGGCATGCAGACAAGATTAGAGGAAAAATAATGAAAAGGAACGAACAAAGTCTCCAAGAAATATGGGACGATGTGAAAAGACCAAACCTATGACTGATTGGTGTACTCAAAAGTGACACAGAGAATGGAACCAAGCTGGAAAACACACTTCAGGATATTATCCAAGAGAATTTCCCCAACCTAGCAAGACAGGCTAACATTCAAATTCAGGAAATACAGAGAACGCCACAAAGATACTTCTCGAGAAGAGCAACCCCAAGACACATAATCATCAGATTCTCCAAGGTTTAAATGAAGGAAAAACTGTTAAAGGCAGACAGAGAAAGAGGTCAGGTCACCTACAAAGGGAAGCCCATCAGACTTACAGCAGATCTCTCTGCAGAAACCCTACAAGTCAGAAGAGAGTGGGGACCAATATTCAACATTCTTAAGGAAAAGAATTTTCAACCTAGAATTTCATATCCAGCCAAACTAAGCTTCATAAGCGAAGGAGAAATAAGATCCTTTCCAGACAAGCAAATGCTGAGGGATTTTGTCACCATCAGGCCTGCCTTGCAAAAGCTCCTGAAGGAAGCACTAAATATGGAAAGGAAAAATCAGTACTAGCCACTGCAAAAAACACACCAAAATATAATGACCAATGACACTATGAAAAAACTGCATAAAATAATGTGCAAAATAACCAGCTAGCATCATGATGACAGGATCAAATTCACACATTTGATATTATTAACAATATTAACAATATTAACCTTAAATGCAATTGGGCTAAATGCCCCAATTAAAAGACACAGATTAGCAAATTGGATAGAGTCGAGATCCATCGGTGTGCTGTATTCAGGAGACCCATCTCACATGCAAAGACACACATAGGCTCAAAATAAAGGGGTGGAGGATTATTTACCAAGTAAGTGGAAAGCAAAAAAAAAAAAAAAAAAAAAAAAACAGGGGTTGCAATCCTAATCTCTGATAAAACAGACTTTAAACTAACAAATATCAAAAAAGACAAAGAAAGGCATTACATAATGGTAAAGGGATCAATGCACGAAGAAGAGTTAACTATCCTAAATATATATGCACTCAATACAGGAGCACCCAGATTCATAAAGTAAGTTCTTAGAAACCTACAAAGAGACTTAGACTCCCACACAATAATAGTGGGAGACTTGAAAATTTCTTTAAAAAAATTTGCGTATAAATAGATCCAATACTTGGAAGAAAAGTGATGGCTTCCTGACAAAAAGAACTGTGTTGTTCATATTACTATACCAGGCCCCAGTGGTCAGAGTAAATTTTAATGTAATTAGAATGTCCAGCAAGTAGCCTACCCATCCAATTAAATCCTCACGAGTTTAACTAGACCTCAAGTCATTCAGAAGGTTAGTTTTCTTGGACACTTCCAGAAAAACTAAGATTAGATCTCAAATTCCAAACATCATTTGATGCTCATCTGTGTTTTTGCATATTTTTGACCACCAGGAAGGCAGAGTTCAATAGGGAGTGCTCATTGACTTCCCCTTAAATCATTGTATGAAGTTCCAATAAGAGTTTCTCAGCCCACATGGGATTTAAGCAGGAAAAGCCACAGGTAATAAGAGGAAATATACAGAGTTCCCAGAGGTCAAATTCGAGGTTTGTTTCCCTTGACAAGTCATCTATAATATTTATGCATTTAGTAAATAAGAATGCCTACTTCATTTACATGACTGGAATATAATCTATATTACAGAAAAGATGTTAAGAACCCTTGAAAACAGAGCTGCACATCTATAACATGCTTTGATTGAACAAGTACAACTTAGGGACTCCAAAGTGGTGAAATGAAAGAGAAAATTGGTTGGTGCACAAATGTGTCCCTGGTTGACAATTTAACCATTTACTAATTCCAACATGTTAGGAAAGTTACCCAATGTATCTCACTTTGCTCAGATACAAAGTGGAGATAATAATTGTACCTATCTGGATGGTTCCATAGTAAGGACTGAATGTCTTGATACATGCACAATACACTTAGAATTGTGCCTGGCACATGCATAAGGCTTTACTACTGCTACTGCTACTACTACTGCTGTTGCTGCTGCAACCTAAGAGCCCAGCAGAGAATGGCATGTAATAGCTACCACATAATGATGTCTTCTACTATAATTTCTACAAGGAGCTGAAAAATGGCAATAGGTTGTTGAGAATAGTTTATCAAAGTAATCTCACTTAATTCCAAAATAGTGAACAATCAGAGGCCTATGGACAAGTCACCAATACGGAAAAAGGAAAGAAGTGTTTCTTGAAGAGAAATCTTGAGATGATTAAGAGTGGCTGATTTGAGTGTTATACACCAGAGTGAGAAATACCTGCGACATGAGTCGCAGGAGTCAACGAAACAAAGAGAAAGAGAAAACTGAAAGAAGAAAAAATGTTTGTCAAAAAGGCGAGAGTGGGTAGAGGAACTTGAATCCAAGGATTGAAAGGAAGAGAGTAAGGAGAGTATACAACCATTAAAACAGGTGTGATTTCCCCAAAGCAGTCTTCAGTAGAGTTGTTGGGGCAGCAAGCTTCTGAGAGATACTGATGCACTGTCAACTTAAGCAACTGAACAGTCCTTGTTAAGCTAGTTATAAGTTTAGAAAGATATAAAAAGTACTCAAGTATCACCTCATATAGAATGTAGAAGTTACTGAGTTCAAGATATTTTTGAAGGAAAGGAATATTAAAAGACTATTTCTGACCAGGCGTGGTGGCTCACGCCTGTAATCCCAGCACTTTGGGAGGCCGAGGTGAGCAGATAACAAGGTCAGGAGATTGAGACCATCCTGGTTAACACAGTGAAACCCCGTCTCTACTAAAAATACAAAACAATTAGCCAGACGTGGTGGCAAGGGCCTGTAGTCCCAGGTACTCGAGAGGCTGAGGCAGGAGAATGGCGTGAACCCGGGAGGCGGAGCCTGCAGTGAGCCGAGATCGCGCCACTGCACTCCAGCCTGGGCGACAAAGCGAGACTCCGTCTGAAACAACCAACCAAAAAAGACTATTTCCATGACATCAACAACTTATTTCCCTACATGTTCACAAACCTCATCTTGCCCCCTCCTGAACAACAGACCCAAAATAGCATCTGGATATACTTCAGACTCCTCGGGTATCACCAGCCCAGAAATGAACCACCTCCTCCACTGCCTCCTCTTCCAAAAACTTCCTCCTCGTTTGTCAGCAAATGACCTCACCAGAGTATCAGGTGGCCAAACTCAGTGCTTCCCTTCTCTTCCATTCTCCTCCTCAGCCAATAAAACAGTAAATCCCGTTGACTCTGCCTCTTCCAGTTCTCTCAGATCTAGCCAGCCCATCTCTTCTTAGCCACTGCCTTGTCTAAGACTTAGCAACATTTCATTCACCAGCTTAAAGTCTTTCGTTGACTTTTTTGCCTACAAGTTTAAACTCCTTGGTATGGTATATGTGGTTCTTTTTTAATTTTTAAAATATTTTTATTATTTCAGTTTTCTTTATTTTACAGAGTCAAGGTCTCACTGTGTTGCCCCACCTGGTCTTAAACTCCTGGCCTCAAGCGAACCTCCTGCCTCAGCCTCCCAAAGTGCTGGGATTAAAGGCATGAGCCACCATACAGCCACATATACAGTTTTTCAGCATACCAAAGACAGGGGTGGGGAACTCTTGCAGAGGGAAGTGTTTTGTTATTAACAGTTTGTGATATAAAGTGTTTAATTTTGCTGGAATTATTTTTCTCTCAACCTAGTTCAAAAAGAAACAATGACAAGGGAAAGAGCACCTCACCAATCATATTGTTCCCTACTGAGTCAATTCATTATACTCTCTATCACAGAACATACCATGAATTTTTCGCAACTCTGGATAGCTGAACATGTTATTTCCTGTCTCTCTAACTGGCAGGCTCCTACCCATCCATCAAGATTCAGCTCAGATATCACCTGCTCTAGGCAGCTTTTCCCAACTTCCCAAGGCAAAGTTTATTCCTCTCCACTGTGTTCCCACAGCATTTTAGGACCTCTACCATGAAATATATTTTTCATTTAAAATCTCATAGCCAGGTTCTCCAGGGCCAGGCATAATTCACAGGAGGTGCTTAATAAATGTCTATTGAACAAATTGAATCTAGAGGTGTCTAAAATGACAGCTCCATCAGAAGTAGGTAACAAAGCAAATGTATCAATTAAAATAAATTCTTAAAGACAGATGGATGAATACCACTGAAGCAGAAAAGAATTCCCAAGGGCCATTGTTGGCAACTAAGCATTGTTTAAAAAAATGAGCTGGGAAAGAATTAAAAGAAAAATAATTTACAATTCAGTCATTATTTTCTTGTGGTTCTAACCTTGAGAACATTTTAGCTGGATAAGTGTACTCATGCTTTTTGGGGGAAAATCCAAGTTTTTCATTGTCTGGTACACAGCAAACAGTACAACCACTTCCTTTTCCCAAATAATTTCTTTAGCCCTGAGTCTTGTCCACAAACTTGTCCATTGCCAGTCTTTCCACACTCTCCATGCTACTTCAGAATCTCTTGTCCTCACCACATTTGTGAGTAAAATTGGGTGGCTGTGGCTACTTGGTATTGCCATGCAACTAGTAGAAAAAAGGAGTGAGGGCCCAGTGCCTGATGGCCCAGCCACCAGCAGTCTTATCTGCTACCCAGGAATAATATTAGGAAGACAGTGTAACTTCCCTTTCTCTACATTTCAACTTCCAGCCATTACAAACTATTCTAGTGATTTGTTTCACCCTTTCTTACCTCAGCCAGCCCTAGCATTGTCTATTTGAAGGTGGATACCATCTATACTCATTTGCTGGACCTACTGTAAGAAGGGCCACTTAAATCTCTGGGCCCTGCCGGGCACAGTGGCTCATGCCTGTAATCCTGGCACTTTGGGAGGCCGATGCAGGTGGATCATGAGGTCGGGAGATCGAGATCATGAGGCCGAGGCAGGTGGATCATGAGGTTAGCCTTCCTGGCTAACAGGGTGAAACCCCGTCTCTAATAAAAACACAAAAAATTAGCCAGGTGTGGTCGCAGGTGCCTGTAGTCCCAGCTGCTTGGGAGGCTGAAGCAGGAGAATGGCGTGAACCCAGGAGGCGGAGCTTGCCGTAAGCCGAGACAGCACCACTGCACTCCAGCCTAAGCAATGAAGGGAGACTGTCTCAGAGAAAAAAAAAAAAATCTCTAGGCCCAAGCATTGTTACATCTATTCTAGTTATTTTCATAAAACAGTACTGTAGTTTGACACCTGAGGCTCTGTGAGTAATTGCAAAGAAGGTAGTTTTAAAACATGGCCTCAAAACTCTTGACACCCTCCTACTGAGAAGTGGAGCACATGTTCCACTCCTTGTGCCTGGGCTGTGGGGTGACGCAACCCATAGACAAAGGAAATACCACCATGTCACTTTTTGAGCTCAGACCTTAAGAAATTGACATGATCTACTTCCTGTCTCTTGGGACACTGGCTCTCAGAACACAGCCACCACGCTCTTAGGAAGCCCAAGCAGCCCAGGTAAACTGGAACCAAAGCCCCTGGCTCATGGTGCTGACTAAGCTTCAAGCTGACGGCCAGCACCCACTTGCCAGCCTATCTGAATGAGTCATCTTGAAAGTAAATCATGCATGTGTTCTTTTGAGAAATGTCTGTTCATATCCTTTGCCCACTTTTTGATGGGGTTGTTTTTTTCTTGTAAATTTGTTTGAGTTCTTTGTAGGTTCTGGATATTAACCCTTTGTCAGATGAGTAGATTGCAAAAATTTTCTCCCATTCCGTAGGTTGCCTGTTCACTCTGATGGTAGTTTCCTTTGCAGTGCAGAAGCTCTTTAGTTTAATTAGATCCCATTTGTCAATTTTGGCTTTTGTTGCCATTGCTTTTGGTGTTTTAGACATGAAGTCCTTGCCCATGCCTATGTCCTGAATGGTATTACCTAGGTTTTCTTCTAGGGTTTTTATGGTATTAGATCTAACATTTAAGTCTCTAATCCATCTTGAATTAATTTTCGTATAAGGAGTAAGGAAAGGATCCAGTTTCAGCTTTCTACTTATGGCTAGCCAGTTTTCCCAGCACCATTTATTAAATAGGGAATCCTTTCCCTATTTCTTGTTTTTCTCAGGTTTATCAAAGATCAATGAAAAAATGCTCGTCATCACAGGCCATCAGAGAAATGCAAATCAAAACCACAATGAAATACTATCTCACACCAATTAGAATGGCAATCATTAAAAAGTCAGGAAACAACAGGTGCTGGAGAGAATGTGGAAAAATAGGAACACTTTTACACTGTTGGTGGGATTGTAAAGTAGTTCAACCATTATGGAAAACAGTATGGCGATTCCTCAAGGATCTAGAACTAGAAGTACCATATGACCCAGCCATCCCATTACTGGGTATATACTCAAAGGATTATAAATCATGCTGCTATAAAGACACATGCACACATATGTTCGTTGCAGCACTATTCACAATAGCAAAGACTTGGAATCAACCCAAATGTCCATCAGCGACAGACTGGATTAAGAAAATGTGGCACATATACACCATGGAATACTATGCAGCCATAAAAAAGGATGAGTTTGTGTCCTTTGTAGGGACATGGATGCAGCTGGAAACCATCATTCTCAGCAAACTATCGCAAGAACAGAAAACCAAACACTGCATGTTCTTACTCATAGGTGGGAATTGAACAATGAGATCACTTGGACTCGGGAAGGGAAACATCACACACCAGGGCCTATTATGGGGAGGGGGGAAGGGAGAGGGATTGCACTGGGAGTTATACCTGATGTAAATGACGAGTTGATGGGTGCTGACGAGTTGATGGGTGCAGCACACCAACATGGCACAAGTATACATACGTAACAAATCTGCATGTTATGCACATATACCCTAGAACTTAAAGTATAATAATAATAAAAAAAAAGAAAGTAAATCATCCAGACCCCAGGAGGGGCTGCCCTATCTGATGCTAGGAGGCACGAAACCTGCTAGCATCACTCAAATGACAGACTGAGGAACAAAATAAATGAAAGTCATTGTTGTAAGCCTCTAATTTTTAGGATGGTTTGGTACAGAACAATATATAAATGATAGAGCAAAGTCACTGACCAATGAATGATAAGAAAATGTTCAATTCCAGACCAAGTTTACATATCTAAAAATAAACCATACTGGATTTATAAGCCATTTTGCTGAAAATGTCTTTCTTAACTTATTATTCTCAAAAAGTTTAAATCATACAAAAGTCATGAAATGAGTTTACCCATTATGCACGTACCCATGACCTACCTTAAATAATTTTTAATGAATGGTAAATCCAATATGAATTTTAAAGCAAATCCAAGGCATCATATTGTTTCATTCCTAAATACTTGCGGTATGTCTTTAACAGAAATCAATTTTTTTTAGAAAACGTTTAAAAATACCATTTTTGCATCTAAATTAGCAAATCCTTAATAGTATCTTAATATTACCAAAGATCCTATCACTATTCAAAAAAATTTTTTTGAGACAGGGTTGGCTCTGTTACTCAGGCTAGAGTGCAGTGGTGAAATCTCTGCTCCCTGCAACCCTGCCCTCCACACTCAAGTGATCCTCCCACCTCAGCCTCCAGAGTAGATGGGACCACATGCATGCACTCCGTACCTGGCTGGTTTTTTGTATTTTCAGTAGAGATGGGGTCTCGCCATGTTACCTTGGCTGATCTCAGACTCCTGAGCTCAAGCGATCTCAAAGTGCTGGGATTACAGACATGAGCCACCATGCCTGGCCTGTTTTGCCTTTTTTTAATTTATTAAAGTCTGTATTCACACAGGGCATTAAGCAGATTTGTTATTTAACCCTCATTTAAAAATCTATAGATTCTCCCTCTCATTCTATTGTTTCATCATTTTTATTTATTGAAGACTCCTGGTCATTTGTTCTGTAGATTTTCTCATATTCTGGATATTGCCAACTGTATCTCTGTGGTTTGGTTTAACAAGATCCTCCGTCCCCTATACTCGGGTTGTATCCAAATGCTTGGTATACTTCAATCAGATTTTTAAAATTTCTTGTTTTGCTGAAAATCGATGCTTTGAGGGTTTTCCCAAAACTGATGTTTGAGTCATGAAAGACACAGTATGTCTTTGTTCTACAGTCTTATTACTGAGAGAGCAGTGGCCCAGTTCAGACTTGGTGACCAGTTACTTAAAAAACAACTCCTTGAGTCTTATGATAATCATGCAGGTTCACTAGACAGAGATCAGATCTTCTCCTAAATAACTCTGACTTTTACTGCCCTGCCCTCCACAACACAAATAACATAAACTCATTCATTTTACAAACAGTAAACAAAGACGAATAAAGTAAAATACTTGTCTTCAAGAAGATCATACTCCAGTAGAACACAAAAATGTGAAACTTACAGGTCAAAGTGGCAACTGCAATCACAGAGATAAGCAGCTTTGCAGAGACACCTGCCTGGGCTTACTTCTCTTTTGCCAGTGAATGAAACTTACCCCAGGTCATCAGCAGAACCGTAGATAGTATAGTAGCTGAGAACACGGCCTCTAGTATAAGCCACTGTCTGGTTTCAAGTCCTGGCAACATCAGTTCAAATCCTCTAACGTCTGTCTGCCTCAATTATTTATCTATAAAATAGGGATAATAAGAACACAACAGTAGATTATTAAGGTAAAGATCGTTAAAGTAAGAATTATCAAAATTAATGCATGAGAAACACTTAAATCAGTACCTAAAACACGGTAGATGTTTATTTGCTCCTATGGAAGTTACCATGAAAATGTATGACCCTAATAAAATGTTTAAAATCTCTTTTGAGATAATAGGATACTAGATCAGTGCCAGAAAGTCCTGCTTGTTAGGAAAAGCTAGGTCTCAGCTGAAAGAAGCCTCAGTCTAGTGTAGATTTTCTGAAGACTACAATAGAATATCTAGACACAGGGACCTGCATATAGGCAGAGTAGGAAGCTGTGTATTCAGAATTGTTTGAGGACTTTGCCCTTGTTCCAAACAAACTATCTTCCCACAGGGCCATTGGAAGTGCCTCTGGGTCAAGAATTTCAGGATGCATGATCTCATTTGTCTGGGAGGGAGTAATACATCTAGATCAATGAACCTGGCAAAGCTTCATTTTTCAGATTAGTCATTCCCTGTTCTTTAAGACTTTGCTGGAGGAACCAAATGCAGGAGAAGTCAGTTTGATGTTAGGAGGAGGTTGGGAATGTTCTAGGCCTTCAAATATGTCAGCAGAACAGATTCATGTAGGGTAATGAAGTAAAAGGCTATAGTCACCCAGTGAGTAGCTTGATATCGGGTATGCAAGATAGGAGTGAACAGGTATCCTGAAGGCGACCCTCACTACATAGTTTATGCCAGGCTAAACTTTAGCCTCCCTTCATACTGTCTCCTTCACACCTATCCTGCCATGTAGCTAATACCCCTTTGTTTAGTTCAAACCTCTTTCCTTAGCAAAAAACTACTCAGGAAAGCATCTAAAAGGATCTGAGGCAAACCATTTATACTTTTGGTTTTAAGACTGCTTTTGAATTCTAGAATGAAAAGTTATACTTCTCAATAAAGACATTCCAAGACTTCGAAAAGAATAGTGCTTGCTTTTACCAGGGAAGCCTTCCTCATGTCCCTGGGGCATAGGATTCAAACATTTAAGGAAAATCTGTGTGCCCTGATGACACAGGACATGTTATCTGGGTATTTAATTACTTAAGGGACATCTCCAAGCTTAAAAACAAACAAATGACAGCACTACAAACTGAAGACAGCTCTGCATTAAGATGCTGCAGACCTTGGCCTTAAACTCTCACCTGTAGAACAAAGGCGTGCCATTAGCTTACATCACTCTGTCTCTGTTGCTTTGCATTTCTTATATGTCAAATAGTGTTACCAAAATAGAATCATATGAAACGACCAGTATACATCCTGGTTTAGGGAAATCAAGAAAAAAAAAAAAAGATTTAATCTTCTTTAGTCTAGTACCCCTGAATGGGGAATGGCAGATAGGGAATAGGAAATTAAAAGTAAATACATAAACCATACTTAGACAGCAAAGTTGTTTTCAGATTTTGGCACTTTGAATACCAGAACCAGAAGTCTGAATCTGATATGAAAGGAGTCATGATAGATACTTAAAGGAAATCCAGGCTGTAAGGAATCAATATGAAGGTTACAGAGGAGTGAGAAAAGGCAGGCAAACCAGAGTAATCCAGACGTGACAGGTTATGCACGTACATATGTATGTATGTACAGGTTACTGTGGGAGCCTGCGCTCACATGGTAGCTGTGAGAAAAGGAAAGACAATGAATGTGAATGATACAAAAAGAAAGAGATTGATGACAGAAAGGCTGTAAGAAATCAGAGAGAGGAAATAAAGGTGACTACATTTTCAAACTCAGACAACCATGAAAATGGTGAATATTCAACTGAAATAAATCCAAGGCCGGGTGTGGTGGCTCATGCCTGTAATCCCAGCACTTTGGGAGGCCGAAGCGGACAGATCACTTGAGGTCAGGAGTTCAAGACCAGCCTGGCCAACATGGTGAAACCCTGTCTCTACTGAAAATGCAAAAATTAGTCAGGCCTAGTAGCAAGCACATGTAATCACAGATACTCAAAAAGCTGAGGCACAAGAATTGCTTGAACCCAGGAGGTGGAGGTTGCAGTGAGCTGAGATTGGCCACTGCACTCCAGCCTGGGTAACAGAGTGAGACTTTGTCTCAAAAAAACAAAAACAAAAACAAAAACAAAAAACCAACTCCTAAATATTATAAAATATTTTATGTTGAGTGGATTTATTGCTAAGAACTTAGTTATTAATCATGGAATTCATCCTGGACTGCTGATATTGTTCTTTTTTCTATATTTTCTTTATAAATTCTCAAATAAATATTGAAAAAACTCTTTGAATTTATTATTAACTTCAGCAATACGTAGCTTACTAGCTACAAGTAAATTATTCTTATTTTTTAGAATGAACAGTGGCAGAACCTAATGAAGATGAAAAGGTAGTGATGCTTCAACTACCTTTGAGTAACCATATTAGAAAGCATTAAATATTGCACCAAATCTCTCAGTAAACTTACAAAATGTAACTTTTTTGTGTGAAACACTGAAGTAGATAGTTGGTCTTGTACACGTAAGTAATTATTAAATTGACAATAAGTGAAGAGTAAGCAAGTGGCAATAAGTGAAAAGTAATTTATAAAATCAAGTATAGAATATTATGGTTGATGGTCATTTTGGATTTAGTTTTATCATATCTGAGGACAATCTAAATTCATATTTATAAAAATAAACATTTTAATCAGGACTATGCCTTTAACAATGAATTTGTATCTGGAATGATTTTTTTGGCAAAATTTACTAGGTCATTTAAATCCTTTGGTTAAGCTTCAAAGTGGCACAGTTAACCATTTACATATTTTTGGTTTTTTTTTTTTCAATTTTACTGAACTTACTTTAAGCAGAGTAATTTTTCCAATATAAATCTTCAATGAAGATTTTTTTTCTGAGTAGAACAGTCCTAAAATGTTGAGATCAAAACTCCCTACTTCAACATAACAAGACACTTGGAGTAAGGCAGCCATCAGTAGGAAACATGTTGAATGCTTTCTTGAACCATGTCTGGTATAATAGCCCACTTCCACTGAAGTAACCAAATCCTCCTTATTTGTGTGATTTTTAATTTTCAAATATTTCCTCATTGTTTAATGATAAGAAGAAAGAGAGAAACAAAAAGAAAAGAAACTTAGTCCTACTTGGTCATGATGGAGTCACACGCTCTCCAAAAAGACATTTTCCCAACCTAAACACATGGTGTTTCTGGTACTAATTTCATTGCTAAGTACTGTATGATCTTTGAATTTCACGGGACCAGAAAAAAAAGCAAAAGTAGGGTCATAGATTTCACCACTTAAGGACCAGCTGATCACGGTTCATGCTATAGTAAAACGCACTGGAAATCTGCATGCCCTACTTTCTGAACACCTAGCAAGCATATTGCCGACTCTGACTTTCACTCCCTCAATTATTCATTTGTCATTGGCAAAACTTGTTAAACGTATTTCTTGTCTTTGAGACACAACAAGAGAATATAATGTTTCCCTAGGATGAAGAAGTTGGTAGCATGATGGATGAAACTTCAGGAACATTATACCAGCTGCTTGTGTAAGCTTTAATAAAAAACACACTTGGGTCTTCCTTGCTAGATATGAAACTTAACATGAATTGGCCTGGAAGGAAATCTAAGTACCATTTTTTGCTATAGTTGGATTTTTACCTGTATCAATTGTTCAGATAAATTATTTTCTAATGGCTTAGGATTGTAGTGTAAAAAAAACCCCTAGGATAAGATAATAATTTGTTTCTGAGGTCTTAATGTACTTTTTCAAAATCATTCCTCATTTATACATTATATATATATGTGTGTGTGTGTGTGTGTGTGTATATATAGAGAGAGAGAGAGTCTCTCTCTGTCACCCAGGCTGAAGTGCAGTGGTGCAATCACAGCTCATTGCAGCCTCAACCTCCCATGCTCAATCGATCCTCCCAACTCAGCCTCCCAAGTAGCTGGAACTACAAGGTACGCACTACCACACCCAGCTAATTTTTGTATTTTTGATAGAGATGAGTTTTGCCATGTTGCCTAAGCTGGTCTTGAACTTCTGGGCTCAAGTGATCTGCCTGCCTCAGCCTCCCAAAGTGCTGAGACTATAGGTGAAAGCCACCACACCCAGCTTCACATATCTTTTTTAAAAGTTGCTGTTTATGGCATTACATGCTATTTTCTTATAGTCTCATATATATGTATATATATGTGTGTGTATTTATGTGTGTGTGTGTGTATATATATACACATACCTTTTAACCTGCCATGCAACTGTTGCTAGTTTAATGACTAGACCTTTAACTTAGCCAATGATTGTGATATCATTATGGGAGCCCTGGAGTGTCATACAAAATGTTATTATAGTGGGCACATGGGATGATCACTTAGATGCACAGTCAGAAATGAGAACCAAACTTGGGCATTAATAATTCATTGCTTGCAATTTTCATCCCAAAGAAACATTTGAATAATGATGCTTCTTTGGTTGGTAACCTTAGATATTCATTAAACTTTATTTGAATTTTACAAGGTCCTATTAATTCATTTAATGTCATTTTGTGTGAAAGTAATAAGCAATTTAAAAAAGCAAAAGATCAAACAAAGTGTGTTCCTCTAATAAGATTATTCCTAAAAGTTCACAATTATGAAAAACAATTAGATGATCATTTATTTCATCCAGATCAATATACCTGTTTCTTTAAAATTATTTTTATGTGTAAAGATAAAAGCTATTACATTCATCCATCTCATTAGATGATAATGAATGTATTGTTCACCAACTAAATCAACTCATTTTTGAGACACTTGTGATTTTCTTCCTTATTAGCATGTCATACCAGAGAAGGATTATTGTGGCAGCAATTTGTTTCAGATTTATTCTGTCAGATCAGCCACTGATGACTTGAGACCACCCTCATCTGAGATAGAAAATGGAGCTTTTTGTTGAAATGTTGGAGTAGCAGATCTAGTCATATAATTTGAAAACCTTTAATCACAGACTTTTCTTATTTATCATTTCTTCCCAGTTCTCAGTTCAAGTTATTTTCTTTAATGTTTAGTGGAGAGAACTAAAGCATTTGAAACTTTAGTTTGCCTTTTATTTTCAATCTAGTCAATGGAATCAAAACTCCTTGGGAACAAAAATATATAAAGCAAGTATACATGAATAATACTTTTAAATCGACCCAATTTTATTAGAATCAAATCTACTGCTCTTATTTGTGTCAAACAGAAAAAAAGAGATGGATTTAAAAATAATAAACTTTTTTTTTGTTTTTTGAGACAGAGTATTTTTCTGTCACCCAGACTGGAGAGCAGTGGTACGATCTCGGCTCACTGCAACATCCGCCTCCTGGATTCAAGCAATTCTCCTGTCTCAGCCTCCCAAGTAGCTGCGATTACAGGCGCACACCACCATGCCCTGTTAATTTTTGTATTTTTAATAGAGACAGGGTTTTGTCATGTTGGCCAGGCTGGTCTCAAACTCCCGACCTCAAGTGATCCACCCACCTCAGCCTCCCAAAGTGCTGGGATTACAGGCGTGAGCCACCACACCTGGCCAAGTATGTGGAATTTCTATAAGATTCTGTATTTCAGATGTGTTTGGAATTAATAAATTATACAAAACTTTCTTAACGTGAAAAATGATGAACTGATGATTAAATAATTAAATGTGGTATGATGCAATAAAGGAAACTGAACAAGACAGTGGGAAAGTTACTTGTGTTCTAATCCCCCATTTACAGTATACAAACAAAACACAAAATCTGAAGCAAGTCATTTAACTTCTCAAAGCTTTTGTTGACTCATCTTCAAGCAGGGGATGTCATTTATCAGCTTCAGAATAAGGACTGCACCAAATTTTCCATGGAGTTCATTTGAAGCTCTCACAACTACTATTTTATAAACATCTGCAAATTCATCACAAACTTCATGATTGAAAATTAGATCATAACAGCACAATTAAAATTTTATAAGCCATTAACCATCAAATTTAAGCATCAATCCCAATTACTCAGACAAAAAAATTGTAAAGCTTTATATTCTTAGCTGAAAAATATGATTAATAAGTAGCAATTTATTTGTATGTAATCATGAGTTAGATTTACATAGACATGTTCATTTATAACCAATTTTGCCTTTAAAAATATACTTAAATCAGTAATGTAAAAAAAGTCAGCAAGGTTCAAGCAATCTTTATTCTTACCTCAGAGTAGTTTAATAATCATAATCACATCTAAATATAATAGAAACTGCAAGGAAAATTGCAAAATATTTTTAAGAGTGGCATTTTCAGAATCAACCTTGCAAATTGCCTTTTAGAAGTCTCCACTGTGTAAAATAAATGTGAAATGTATTCCTTCAACTCAGACCTAAGCCCACCCTATAATGTGGTAAAGAGTTCCCCTTTCAAATCTCTCAATTTTATGTTTGGATATGTGTATGAACAATTACGTATATGTATGCATCTGCTTGGATGGGTCCATTGAGTATGTTTAAGTTGTACAATTTTCCCTTGCTTAGTGCATTATACTTACAAGAAAAATTTGTACTTTCCCAGCCAACTAAATAATAATAAAAAAAAATTTAACTCATTTTAGGATTTGCCCTCGCTCACATACACAGTCGTTCAGCAAGCACACACACATGTGCGAACACACACGTTTTAGTTGTACTAAACTTAATGTGAAATTTTAGATTAGAGTCTCATTTATTGGCAATTCTGGGAAAGGGTTTTAGCTTAATCCTCAGTTAATGAAACCCTTGCTAGTGAATTTCCTTTGTCAACACTGCATTTAATGTATAGTGCTTCATACCTGCTAGATCATCAAAACCCACAAAGTGATTAGGTTCAACTGGAAAGCAAAAGTTGGAAAGCAAGATTTTTGTAAAAATTTTATAAAAAGATTATGCTCAGAAATTACATGGGCTGACTCTACTTAAAAACTATTTTCCAGTTTCTATGTTTTGCTATTAAAAGCAATGAACAACCTATGCTTCAAACATAAACCATTTCTTGGAAATCAAGCCTGATTGATATATGGCTTCTTGAATGAAAGCAATCAGATCAGATACTGGCTCAGATTAAACCAGCATAGCCACTTTTCCTTCTTTTGTCTTTTCAGGGCTAGACACATACATGAAAATGACTTTTAAAAAAAATTACAGCAAATATCTACCCAGAATTGTTGGCAAATATAGTACATATGATAGTTAAACACTGGGTTTATAGGAAGCTACCAGGGATTCATATACTATTTTACATTACCCCCCTTTCAAACTGATGGGCTACAATAACGTTCAGTAAATATGAAATATACATAACAATTATACTTTGGAGGAATAAGAGACACTTCTAGATTAGGCATTGTCTTCCAATATGGTACCCAAGGTAACTAAAGCAGAGTTACCTCTAATATGTTAATAGTCACAAGGCAGAAATAGGCATTACAGAGATCATCAAAGGCAAAAACACTTGGATTTTAGTGTGAAAAATCTATTATATAGTTGAGACTTAATTTTACTTAATAGCATAAAACCTACTTCTTTGATCAAAAAGCGTATCAGAATTCCACTTTGATCCCTTCACCTTCGGTGTTTCTTTAAGGGAATGAATTCATAATTCTTATACCATATCACTTTAAAGGGGTAATATTAATTCTTATTCAGAATAAAGTAGAAGGTAGATATGAGATCAAAAGTTTATTTTTTAAAAACTGTAAGATATTGCATATTTAAAACTGGTCTGCTAAAAAAAAAAGACTTCTTTTGTATGAATGATTTTTATATTTAAAGTTGCATGATATTAAATTAGGATGTAGTTCAGCCAAATGCCTTCCAGTAATTTTTCAGTCTTGTCAGTTTAATTGTTACCACATTCATTTGAAGAAAAGCTAAGAGAAGCTGGACATAGTGGCTCACACCTATAATTCTAGCACTTTGGGAGGCTGAGGTGGGTGGATCCCTTGAGCCCAGGAGTTCAAGACCAGCCTGGTCAGCATGGTGAAACCCCATATCTACCAAAAGTACAAAAAAGTTATCCCGGCATGTTGGCACACATCTGTGGTCCCAGCTACTCGGGAGACTGAGGTGGGATAATGGCTTGAGCCTAGGAGGCAGAGGTTGCAGTGAGCCAAGATCTGGCCACTGTACTCCAGCCTGGGCGACAGAGCCAAATCCTGTCTCAAAAAAAAAAAAGACTTTAATTCAAAATTCCCTGTAATATCAGGTATAATTGTTTTGAGTGAACTTCTCTGATGCTTGGCTACACACACACACAAAATCTAAAACACACAAAGAATAAAAAATCCAGATAGAGGCCTAACCCCTAGGTATAAAAGAAAAATATCTACCAGCTCTTCACAGACATTGGCATTATCTTTTATGCAGTAAATAGCGAGAGACTTAATAATAATTCAATTCCGTCCTTTTAGAAATTCACCAAATCTTTGTTTCCATGACCCCTATTTCTAGACTCATCAGTCTGTTACTTCAGTGTGTAAAAAAGTGTTCTTTTTTCTTTCCTCTAGCTATCCTACTTACTAATTTTTTTTAAATTCTGGATTTTTGTTCTACATAAAGGTATGTCATGATAAACATGACTTTAGACATTTATTATATAATACCAAGAGAAAGAAGAGGTACATATACATGTGTTCCCACGCATGTATGTAATGACAACTTATATTACAATGAGGGGATTTGTTTCTAAAGAAAACTATTCATCAAAACAGAAAGTCAAAGAAGGGGTAAAGGGTGTACAGCCCTTTCTCCTATGTACTGGGTATGTGTGTAAATAGTCTGTCATCACCTTATTCTGTCTCAAGCAGAGTGGTCTGTGACATGCAGTAGGCTTTGCCCAGTGTTATTAGAATATCTTTTCCTTTCAGGCAGCTATTTAAGGGTGGATTCAGAGCTCTTTCTTCTCCTTGAACTAGTAAAGTGGGAATGTGGTACACTCCTTCTTTACAAGAATATTTTGGAATATATAATAATGCACTGATTTAAATCTTTGCAATGGGTGCTGTAATATTAAGAGCCCCTGAAGAGCCTCGAGCTTTTGTGGAAGTAAAATCTCTATAAATAGTAATGAGGTCAATTCTCTCATATTTTGAAGGGCATGAGTGAAGGTTTATAGAAGGGGATGGAGCAAAGGGAGCATAAGCCTGGATGTCATGATTTTCAAGTGTTTACAACACTTCTGTTCCAGTGACAGAGCAAAGCTAAACTTACAGTCCCTTTAAAATATGAGACTCAAGCTTATTATTACCATAGTGGGTATTCTCTCCATGCTTTTACTGCACCCTGAAATAATTCCTTCAGTTTATAGGTGAGTTTGCAATATTTTTAAAAGAAAGGGGAAAAAATCTCAAATAGGCTAATTAAAACAGCAATTCAAACAGGTAGTATGAACACCAATATATACCCATACAAGAAAAGTAGGTCAGGCAATTGGGAATATTTTAAATCTTTCAGTAATCCCTGTTGGAGACCTGAAAAAATAAATGAATTGGTGACACTTTGTATGCCTGTTATTTAGGGGTCACAAATTTGGCTCTATGATTTCAAGCAACAAAAGCATAAATTCAAGCGTAATAGATTATAAGATTCAATATTCATAAGATTAAAACATAACAACTATTTGGGAAAAAGTACTCCTTATAATGAGGCTAGAGAGAATGCTTTCCCTTGAGGTTCTCATAAACTGGACCCCGTGTCCATGTAACAAGCAACATCCTTAATGTGGATGAAGCAACACATTTATTAATAATAGGGACATCTTTACTACAATTAAAGATAATTGCCTTATGCCAAAGTGCAATTTCATAAAAGCAATGGGGGTGGATTTTGGGAGAAGAAAGAGGTGGAAGTGTTGTAGCTTTTTCACTCCTGTTGTTTGGTGAGTGGGAGAGAGTGTTACAGTTCTTTTATTCCCACCACAGGTTCCCACTCCAGTCCCACTCCAGTTTCTTGTCTCATGACCAAGAAGAATAAGGCACACAGACACCAAGAGTGAGTAAGGTAGAGTCAGATTTCTTAAGTGACAGAAAAGCTCTCAGCAAGGAGAGGGGACCCAAAACAGGGTTGCTGGCTGAGGGGCTAATTTTGGGGGTTTTATGGACTGGGAAAGAGGAGGAGCGCACTGACTGGTCTGCACATCTTGGAGAAGGCATCATTCAGAAAGAGACAGGATAGTGAAAAGAATCATTTGGAGGCAGAGGTGAAACCTTGGCTCACAACCAGTCAGGGGCTGGAGTGATGTTACCTTATCCAAACGAAGATGTGGCCCTCGGCCAATCACAGAATATGTAAAATAGGTGAACAGTAAGGACCAATCAGAAGAAAGCACATGACACAAGAAAAAGGCACACCAAGGAGAGAGAAATATGTCCAAAAAAGGAGTGGAATTTGTTCTTCTGGGTTCATAGTGGGCGTTCCCATTTTGGGGCCGCAGCTTAATTTTCAGGCTGTTTTTAGTTTGAAGTTTTACCAAGGACCCACCCTAACTGTCTGCCTGACCCGGTTTCTTCCTTCCTCCTCTCTCAGAAGTCACTGTTGTACAGAGTTGTGGCTCTCTGTGGCTTCATGTTGGAAGAGAATTTAGAATATTTATGAGTGAACAAACAATAAATATTTACCTATATATGCTCACCTAAGACAATATTCTATACATATTCACCTAAGCTTTGAAACCTACTGAGTGACAATATATAGATTAAAATTCCTATCAAGTACTGAGAGTTATCAAGCAAGAAAACAATGAAAATTTAGTAAAAGATAGTTATAGAAGGTTACTAGAATCTCAATGAACATACAAATGTGCTATTCTTTATACAACGTGGAAAGAAAAGACTGTGATATTTATTTAAGGGAAGAAACATGTGCAACTATTCAAAAACAGAACAATGGAAAATGACGATAGTGGTGATTAGACCTACCATATATTAAAATCCATTACAAATCTACAATGATTAAATTCATATGGAACTGGTATAATATCAATGGACCAGATCCTAAGACAGTTTTGCTGGAATGAAATAAGCTATTTAGAAAGAAAAACAATCTGAGAATCCAGCAGAAATCATAACCCAAATAAATTCCATTTCAATATAAAAGTGTGTTATTACAAAAAGAAATGTTTAGTAGAAAATATAGGTAAAACCAATTTAATCTCTTCTTTAAAAAGGACATTCTTAAACAAATTTTAAGAACAATCTTCAATAAACTGAACAGTCATGCAAAAGATACAATGATGAAACCTAACTGAATTTTGGATAAAGTAATAGAAGAACATAAAATAATGAAAGACTTATTTTAGGAGCAATAGGAAAAATTCAAATAAGGACTGGATATTAGATATCATGTAATTTTTGGTCAGGCACCGTGGCTCACGCCTATAATCCCAGTACTTTGGGAGGCCAAGGCGGGTAGATTATCTGAGGTCAGAAGTTCAAGACCAGCTTGGCCAACATGGTGAAACCCCATCTCTACTAAAAATACAAAAATTAGCTGGGCATGGTGGCAGGCACCTTTAATCCCAGCTACTCGGGAGGCTGAGGCGGGAGAATCACTTGAACCTGAGAGGTGGAAGTTGCAGTGAGATGAGATCGTATCATTGCACTCCAGCCTGGGCAACAAGAGTGAAACTCCATCTCAAAAAAAATTAATTAATTAATTTTTTAAAAAGACATTATGTAATTTTTGTTAATTGTCATAGGTGTTTTAATGGTATTGTAGTACATAGGAGAATGTCTATATTCTTAAGAGATTTACAACGAAGAAGATAGTAGCCCAGTGTCATGATGTCTGAAGCTTACTTTCAAATAGTTCAACAATAATAAATTTCTCTCATTTACTTATATATACACAAACATATATATGCATATATGTATATGTATGTATCATATATTGAGGTCAGAGAAAGGAGAGAAAATGTGACAAAGTTTTATCAGCCAGTGAAATCTAAGTAAAGAGTATACAGGGCTCATTGGATTATTCTTTTAATTTTTCTGAGTCTGGAAGTTTTAAAACAAAAAGTTGAAAGGAAAAATAAAGTTGAAAATCAAAAGAACATTAGATTTAATGAGTTAAAAGTGTAAGGCATCTATATGTCAAAAAAAGGATACTTCTAAGTTACATGGCAAATGGTTATATTTTTAACAAACAAAAGGTTCATAAAAGTTATTAAGGAAAACATTAAAAAACCACAAAAGGAAAATGATGCAAACAGATGCTCCCCAGAAAAACTTCAAGTGACTAACAATATATGAGAAAATCATCGCCGAGAAAATAATGTCAATTTCACTAGTCATCAACAAGAAAATGGAAGATTATTTTCCCCTATAAAAGTTAGCAGTTTTGTTTGTTCATTTGTTTTCTTTTGTTTTTAATGGTTATACTTAATACTACAAAGGGTGCCAGAAGAGACATCTTTTCAGTGTTGAAGGGCTTGCAAAATGATACAAGAATTCTGGAAAGAAAATTTGAAATGGTTTCAGAAACATGAAGAGTGTACAAACTTTCATCAAGTAATTATTTTCTGGAAATTTATTCTGCAGGAGGAACCAAAACTTGGACAAAGATTGTACACCAAAAATATACATCGTCACATAATGCAGTTACAATAAAGTAAAATAAGAAACAATTTCAATGTCCACTGTTAGGATATAGGTAAGCAAAACTTTTACTACATGGCACATCCACGAATAAAACACTATGACATTGCTAATAATGTATATAAAAAGTTTAATGACATAAGAAACTTCATATAATAAAATCTTGAGTGAGAAAAACAGGGTAACAAGCCATATATGCACTATTCGTCCATTATGACAAAAAGTTTATTTAAAAATCATGAAAAAAATGCTGGAAAAAATACCATGATGAAATATGAACAATGGTTGCCTATAGGTAGTGTGATTATCTATGTTTTGTTTCCATTTTTATACTATTCTATATTCCCCAAATTTCTTGTTGTGAGCAATACATGCTGCTTAGTGAGATACAAATAAAGTTCATTTAGAAATGCTTGCAAAAGGCCGGGCGCGGTGGCTCAAGCCTGTAATCCCAGCACTTTGGGAGGCCGAGGCGGGTGGATCACGAGGTCAGGAGATCGAGACCATCCTGGCTAACATGGTGAAACCCCGTCTCTACTAAAAATACAAAAAACTAGCCGGGCGTGGTGGCGGGCGCCTGTAGTCCCAGCTACTCAGAGGCTGAGGCAGGAGAATGGCGTGAACCTGGGAGGCGGAGCTTGCAGTGAGCCAAGATCACGCCACTGCACTCCAGCCTGGGTGACACAGCGCGAGACTCCGTCTCAAAAAAAAAAAAAGAAATGCTTGCAAAGACATTAATAAAGAGAAAGAAGAGAGCCTTCAGGTTACCTTGAGGTAACCAGAAACACACTGGAGCCCATCCAACGCTGACTTGGCAATATAAATACATATGTAACATAAATAGTACATAATATTTAATATGTTTATATTTAATAATATATAAAATGTATTATGTAAACAGAAATAAAAGCAAACCATATACCTCAGAGACCAAACATAACTTTTTGAAGACTTTCCAAACAAGCTCTGTTTTTCTGTTTTAATAAGGGTCAAAATATTCTCCAGAGTTTTTTGTTTGCCTATTTGTCCTGTTTTGTTTTATTTTTATTTTCAGATAAAAGAGTTGAACATTAAGTCAGTGGGAAACTCTGACGTGGGGAAAAAGAAAGTTGTAGGGCTCTACCCAAATGAAACACTCTGAACACACACTTCTGCCCTGTACTACTCCATATTTGTAGTTAGACACCTCTTTGAGCAAAATTAACTTTTTTGAATCATAGAAACTTACTTATCTTAGCAATATAAATCTGTTCCGCATTAGAAAATCAAGATATAGGGAAAGACATACATATGACTGGTTTAAATTTTTCACATATTTATTTTTAATCTCCAATTAAATTTGAAGACTTGGACTGGAAAAGTCAATCACTTTGCTTGCCCATGATTTCCCTGTACTTCCTAACACTCTTTTAAGATCTACTCATACCTCCTTTGTCAGAGAGAATGTTCCCACAGGACTCACCGAATGCACAGAAAGACATATGACCCAAAACCCAGGCATGGCTGATTGTACCCAAAGGACACCTACTTAAGTGCAGTCTCTGTGATTTTCTCTTCGGAGAATTTCCAGTTAAAATACAGATAGGCCCAATTCATTTTCTGAGGATAGTCTACCTGTCAAGTTACTGATTTAGTGGCTGGGATTACCACCTAAAGACATTTTTTGTGTTAATAAGCCAACCAACAGAGCTGGGCTATGAAGAAAACCAAGAAAAGGAAGCAGAAAACCCATAGCTATGTAATGAACACAAATGATGCAGAGAAAGTGGGTGGATTAAGATGCTGTGGTTTCTGAGGGCTTTCTAGTTCTCTATTTCAGCACCTCACTCAGGCCTGCCTACATATCCTACCTGTGGTTTCATATGTCTAATGTCTTGTGAAAACTTTCCCTTTATTTAAACAAGCTTTAGTTGTTATTTTGTTGCTTGCTACAAAAGCATCTGTCTTAGTCCATTCTGACTGCTGGAACAAAATATCAGAGATTAGGTAGCTTATGAACAAAAGAAATTTATTTATCACATTTCTGGAAGCTAGGAAATCCAAGATTAAGGCAAATTTGCTGTCTGTTGAGAGCCTATGGATAGGTTCATGGTTGGCATATTCCCACTGTTTCCTAACATGGTCGGAGACAGACAGCCCTCTTTATAAGGGCACAAACCCCATTCATGAGGGCTCTGCCTCCATGACCTAATCACCTTCCAAAGGCCTCACCTCCTAATACCATTAAATTGGTGATTAGGTTTTCAATGTATGAATTTTAAGAGGCCATAAACATTCACAACATTCAGACCATAGCAACATCCTTGGGTAAAATATATACTTCTCCTTTCTAAATTACATTGAAAGGTGGACAAGCTGTGTATTTTTTAATCCATCTTTAATAGATTAGGAACTGAGTCAAATAATTTAACATCACATGTCTAGTTACTGAATCCATGGGACATGAACTTAGATTTCCAATTCTAGTTCTTCCACTGTTAACTCCTCTGTGTCCAAAGGGCAATGCCATCCTAAAAGCCATTGAATACATCAGCAGAGGTCTGTTTTCAAGGTGGTGTAATTGGGAAATGCTACATCCGGGTCCTACTCTGGTAGCATTGTGCAAGGAGGCCATGGATGAACAGTTCAATTGAAAGCATCAGGACCACTTACTTATAGTTCTACCACCAAATTTGTAGAAAAACTCCAAAAAACTGTTTTAACATTAACTGTTAACCAAAATTTATTGCAGCTTCTATTTTAACTACAGCTATAGTGTCGGTGTTGAATTGTTCTTTTCATCAAGAGAAAAGCAAGTGAAAACGCCTTCTAGTTCCAGTGTTAAAAATGTTCTGTAAGCTCAATCAAACATCTTCAAATCTATCTAAAGAGGAATAAACAGCTAAAGTCAGCCAGAATCTACTCTATGCTCTTGAATATAGTATAACTAAAGAAATACAGTTAATTTACTAATACCTATTATAATAGCTACCTTTGTTTTTGAGACAGAGTCTTGTTTGTTACCCAGGTTGGAGTGCGGTGGCTCATGGCAGCCTCAACTTCCCTGGCTCATTAAATTCCATGTGGCTCACTGTCTCAATTCTTTCAGGAATATGCTCAAATTTTACCTTTTCAATGGGACCCTTCTTGATCTGCCTATTAAATTCAGGCATTTGAGACCATCCTGGGTAATATAAGGAGAGCCCATCTCTATAAAAAATATAACGGTTAGCCAGGTGTGGTGGTGAGTGCCTGTAGTTCCAGCTACTTGGGAGGCTGACGTGTTAATCTTGGATTTCCTAGCTTCCAGAAATGTGACCTGCCTATTTAAAATAAGTCTTGGCCCCTTATGTACCTAGTCCTATACCATACTTTATTTTTCTTTTCTGCCTGAATTTAAGTAATCCTCCTGCCTCGGCCTCTCAAAATGCTAGGACTACAGGCAAGAGCTGTGCCTGTACTACCATTTTTTAAGTGCCTACATTGTGCCAGGCACGTGTCTGGGTTCTTTGCACACATTATTTTTTCATTCATTCAACAAATATTTTATTGATCATACAGTGTGCCACTCACTGTTCACACGTGACAATCCCTGAGAATATGACAATGAACAAAACGAAGTACATGCTCTCAACAAGTTTCTCAGACTTCATTTAATTGTTACAGTCAACTCACTGTTGTTACCACTTTTTTAAAGGAGGAAAATATCCCCCCAAAAGTTAAGTAATTTATGCAAGGTCACCCAATTGATGAGGAGTAACCTAGACTTCAGACTTAAAATTTCAGGTTCTTTCCATTTGACCACAGTGCCTCTCATTAAATCATTGAGTATGGAAAGTGAGACATATTTATAGCCAGGAGAACATGGTTATGAAGCTGATAATCACTGATAATCCATGCCAGGACCTTCTCACATCATATTAGTTTCTTGATGCATTTACTACAAATGTAGATTACTTTCCATAAAGTAATACTCCCATTGAAGCCAATATTTCCTAAAACACTTAAACAACATTGAAATATATCATTGGATTATCACTGGATCAGAATCTAAAATACTCCAAAGTCAATACAAACAACTTTCCAGATGTTCAATATAAGGTGAATGCAAGCAATTTCATTAAATCAAATTAGGCTAATTTTGTTTTTATTTTAAGTCATTCATATATATGGAGTGCCTATTATGGGCCAGAACCAGTTCTAAGTGCTTGAATACTAGAATGAAAAAACAAACTTCTACTCCAATGGAGTTCATATTATTTTTAAAAAAATAAAAGAAAAGAAAATTTGTCATAAGGTAGCAAGATAAGAAAAGAAAAATAAAGTATGGTATAGGACTAGGGGCATAAGGGGCCAGGACTTATTTTAAATAGGCAGATCAAGAAGGGTCCCATTGAAAAGGTAAAATTTCAGCAAACTCCTGAAAGAATTGAGATAGTGAGCCACATGGATGTCCAAGCAAAGACTCATCAACTTCAGTTTTCCTAAGGTGAGCATATCACGGTTATTGGGAACCTCAGGATCGGAGAAGCAGTGGGCACCGGGTTATGTAGGATCTTGTAGGCCATCATAAGGAGTTTGGCTTTTACTCTGAGTTACATAGGAGGTTATTGGAGAGTTTCAAACAAAGAAATTTTATTACATATAATTTAATACATATAATACATATAATTTATTACATATAATATAATATTATACAGCAATTGCTTAAAAGAATCCCTGGCTATTGTGTAGAATAGACCATAGGAAGGCACAGGGTGGAAACAAGGAGATGAGTTGGGAGGCTTGTAGTAACCAAGGTGGGAGATGATAGCATCTTCCATCAAGAGTAGAAGGGGTCATATTCCTGGAGACATTTTCATTGTAGAGCCAGTAGGGTTTTTTTAACAGATTGGATGTGGGGTTTCAAAGAAAGAAATCAAAGGTAACAACACGATTTTTTGCCCCAAGCAGTGATGATGATAGAGTTGCCTTTTACCATGGGAGGAAGAGCACGTTTGAAAGGGTAGTTGTCTGGGCCGTGTTATGTGTAGTTTGCAACATGAAGAAAGTCTTTCCCAGAAGTGACTGCCTGTGTCAAGAGCTACTGATAGGCTGAGTGACAGGAAGGCTGAGAGACTAATGGATTTAGCAATATGGAGGTCACTGGTGACTTTGACAGAAGCTGTTGTGATGGAATGAAATGATAGGAATGAAAGGCTGTTTAGTATGGATGAAGAAGCAATGGGGAAAGAGAAATTGAAGGCAGCAGGTAAAGTCGCATTTTTTGAGAAAATGGGCAAAAAATGAAAGAGAAAAAAAGAAGTTGAGAAAAAAATATTAAATAACAAGTTAAAATTGAATAGCATTTTTATTTGCTGACAGAAATGGCCCATTAGAAAGCAAAGAATTGGGCCAGGCACAATGGCTCATGCCTGTAATCCCAGCTCTTTGGGAGGCCAATGCTAGAGGATGACTGGAGACCAGGAGTTTGAGATGAGGCTGGGCAATACAGCAAAATCCCGTTGCCATAAAAAAAAATATTAATCATTAGCTGGGTGTGTTGGCACACATCCGTCATCCCAGCTATTTGGCAGGCTGATGCAGGAAGATTGCTTGAGCCTGGGAGTTTGAGGCTGCAGTGAGCTATGATGGTATCACTGCACTCCAGCCTGGGCAACAGAGTGAGACCCTGTCTCTAAAGAAAAAGAAAAGAAAAGAAAGAAAGCAAAGAATTGATGGGATCTATTTTTGCAGGGGGAGAGTGGATGAGATTGATCTTATCCACTTCTGGTGAGGAGGCTGATATTAGAAGTGTGGGTAGTTCATTCACATCATAGTATACATGATTTGTGATTGCAGTAGCTCAGTATATTACATAATTTTTATTATTATCCTTATACTACTGATACAGAAATCAATTTCTTTGCAATTTGCTAAAAAGACTGTACCTATTTTCTCACATAAATTTAATGAATCAAAAATGAGTAATCTTATTTTTATCACTATTTATCTAAATTTATTCCATGATAAATATTTCAATGTTTACATCATGTAGCAGTGTGTGCATAAATATTGAGACGCAAGTTGTAAATGTAAAGAGGACACAGTCTTCCCTGGGAACCTGTCCCCTAGTTCTCTGCTGCATGGTGTACTATTAATTATTCAGCATTCAAGAAAGTCTTCCAGGGAGGCTGTGTCTGGCTCTCACTCTCGCCGCCATTGCAGTACGCTGAGCTCCATAGAGACAGCACCGGGGCAAGTGAAAGCTGGACTGGCACAGGGCAAGTGTCTTTCTGAGGAAAAATAATGAAACATGGGCAGAAGAGATCCTAAGAAGCTAAGAGGCAAAATGTCTTCACAGCATTCTTGTGCAAACTTGTCAGGAGCAGCACAAGAAGCACAACCAAGATGCTTCGGTCAATTTCTCAGAATTATCTAAGACATGCTCAGAGAGGTGGAAGACCACGTCTGCTAAAGAGAAAGAAAAATGTGAAGATATGGCAGAGGCGGACAAGGCCTGTTATGAAAGAGAAATGACAACCTGTATCCCTCCTACAGGGAGACCAAAAAGAACTTCAAGGATCCCAATGCACCCAAGAGGCCTCCTTTGGCCTTTTTCTTGTTGTGTTCTGAGTATCACTAAAAAATCAAAGGAGAACATCCATCCTGTCCTATGCATTGGTGGTGTTGTGAAGATGCTGGGAAAGCTGTGGAATGACACAGCTGCAGATGACAAGCATCCTTAGGAAAAGAAGGCTGTGAACCTGAAGGAAAAATATGAAAAGGATATTGCTGCACACCAAGCTAAAGGAAAACCTGATGCAGTGAAAGAGGGAGTTGCCAAGGCTGAGAAAGGCAAGAAAAAGAAAGAGGAGGAAGACGAAGAGGATGAGGAAGAGGACGATTAAGAGGATGAAGGTGAAGAAGAAGATGATGATGATGAATAAGTTGGTTCTATCACAGTTTTTTTCTTGTCTATAAAACATTCAGCCAGGCGCAGTGGCTCACACCTGTAATCCCAGCACTTTGGGAGGCCAAGGCGGGCGGATCACGAGGTCAGGAGATCGAGACCATCCCAGCTAACACAGTGAAACCCCATCTCTACTAAAAATACAAAAAAATTAGCCGGACGTGGTGGCAGACAGCTGTAGTCCCAGGTACTCGGGAGGCTGAGGCAGGAGAATGGTGTGAACCCAGGAGGCGGAGCTTGCAGTGAGCGGAGATTGTGCCACTGCACTCCAGCCTGGGCAACAGAGCAAGACTCCATCTTAAAAAATAATAATAAATTTTTTTTTTAAATAATAAAACATTTAACCCTCCTATACACAACTCATTTCTTTTAAAGAAAAAAACCGAAATGTAAGGCTATGTGAGTTTTTAAATTATACAGTGTCTTTTTTTGTATAATTAACACACTAACCCACTGCATCTTTAAATAGCCCCTCCTGGTGGTATTCTCAATAGCCCCTAACCTTGCCTGGTACAGTATGGAGGTTGTAAAGCAGGTTCTTGTTGGTGCAGAGCACAAATTAGTTATATGTGGGGATGGTAGTTTTTTACATTTTCAGTTGTCTCTGATGCAGCTTATGCAAAATAATTGTTCTGTTAACTGAATACCACTTTAATTGCAAAAAAAGTTGCAGCTCTTTTGTTGTCATTCTGAATACTTACAAGTATACATAATTTTTTTTATTAAAACGAAACAAAGAGACCCTTCCACTTTGCCTTCTGTCTGATTCATCTCCTACCTCACTGACCATTCCTCCTCCTGTCTCCAGTCCATTACTCCTTTCCATGATCCCATCCTTAGCTCCCTGTATCTTCTCCTTTTCAATTTATCTCCTTAGAAAATTTACGTGGTTGTACAGTTCAAGTACCTCTTCCATATGTTTCTTCTCCATTTTACTTCTTGACTCTCTTAGGTGACAGATAGTCGAGATTTAAAGATTCTGGAATTATCTCAAAGCAACATACCTAAAACCAAACAAATCATCTCTTGGTCTTGCCATTTGTGACACGGTTCCGCTGGTTCACTGGGCTTGCATCTTCTAGTTAGGGTAGGTTTCTCCCATTCTTCTATTTCCTCAAATGCAGACAGACAGAATGGAATGCTCTGATTCTTTTTAATACAATTGCTTTACCTCTCTTATCCTGCCCTCTTTATTGCCACAGCTACTGATCTAGGATACCACTTCTCACCTCACATGGCATCGATTGAGCTGAATTCTAAATGAGTTCCTGCTTTCAATCTCTCCCAGACCCAAGCCATTCTTGCACAACCAAATGCCTGGATAATATAACTAAAACATATTCCATCATGTGATTTCTCTAATTAGCAAGACTTAAAGCAAAGTGCAAACCTTTAGCAGGACATTCAAATCCCACCACCATGTGGGAGTTTACCAGTTAATCCTTACTTGTTCCATTGTATTTATCTTTCTCCATTCTACTCTATGGGCAGTTTACTAAAGCCAAGCTCTTCGCTTTCCTTAATAAACATAATGTGTTCTTTCCTATTCCTGTTTTCCTTTAGCATCTCCCTCCCTTGGAACTATCCATATCTAGCATCTTCTTCATGACCAAAATTCACACACAAACCCCATAAGCTTGTCCTATAATTACCTGTCTCACACCCTGACTTCCCTCAGCAGGTTAACAGCTTAAACTTGGGGAACCAAGCCTTGAGCAACCAAACAAATTTAAGACACAAGGATTTGTCAATGACAGAAGTTACAACAGAGGCAAAGCTATGGGAAAAAACCTGAGGTTTTGGATCTGCATTCATACTCTCTCTATATTTCAAACAGACATGCAAATAAGCTTCAGAATTATTAATACTTTAAAAGATGTTGTATATATTAATTATAGCCAATAAGAGTTATCTAGTTTGATATTTCACACCTTGCAGAAAATAAACTCGATAATTACAAAGGGCACAGATTATTTTGTTTTTAGTTTTGTTAATAAGAATCTTCCAAATTTTTTTTTAAAAATACTCATTTTAAAGGAACAAGAGTTCTATTTAGCACTTTGTAAATATAGATAATAATCTCATTTTTTAATTGGAAAACAAATCTTTATAAAGCAAAGACTTCAGGATCATATTCTCTAGTTTTCAAGGGTGTATATTTATCAATTAATAATGGATCTATTCACTCAGCACCTTATTCTTGTGTACAACATTATGAAATTGATGGTAAAGCTCAATTTGTCATGCTATATTTTTACAACCGCAGGCCTGTGTTAACTATTCTCTGCAAAACAGAGAATGTTGTTCTAAAATTTATTGAACAATTAATATGAAGAAATAAGTACTCCCTTGAGTATTCCCTTTGTATAAAGAAGTTTAAACAAATTGCCTAGCTCATATAGATTGTAAATTCTGGTATTCAAATCAAGTCTGTGTGTGGTTCCAGAAGCCATGGTACAAACCATTACCTCCCATTGTTATCTGCAACATGGTACTCCTTACTCATTCTGCCTAATTAAGATATAATTTTGACATACTTATCCTCCTAGAAGAAATTTATCCACAAGAGGATTACAGTTAAAAAGCTATTCTTTCCTCATAGTAAATGTCATCTATACAAACGTGTGGCTTACATAAAATACACTATAGACTACAAAAAAGTTAATACATGTAGTATTTCCACATGTACACTGATTGAGGCCCTGAGATATAGATTGGGATAGTTCGATTCAATTGGGGAAAACTTTTAGTAAAAATTTATCTTTAAATCTTGAAAATTAGATGCAACATACTTGGAAGGAAGAGATGGGCTAATTAAGGACTGGGGACAGGTTGGCAGATGTGAATAACAGTGTGAAGTGAAAAAGAGAGAATTGAATACAAAGCATAGCACGGGGGTTTCGCTGACCAATGCAATGACGGATTTGAGTGAAAGAGTATGAACAGCACAGCCACATGACCATAGAGACACATCTAGTAGGGTCATGAGTCTTGCATTTACTCAGGGGACAATTTTGAAGATGGCTTTTGAGAAATAAATTTCCCATACATATTCAACCAATTTGTAGTTATATAAGGTGTTATGGTCTAGAATTTTGGCTATTTAAACTATTGCCTAGCAGGAAATAGGGATGTCAGCATCACGTGGCAAAGTATAAGAAATGCAGAATCTGTGGCCACACCATTGACGTACTGAATGGGAGTCGGCATTTTAACAAGATTTCCAGGTTAGTTTTGAGAAGCACTGTGGCTGTGTTCCAATCTGATTTGGTTATTTCCTTATCATGTAAATTTAGACCAATCCTTTCATCTCTAAGCCTAAATTGCATATCTCCAAAGTTGGGAGAAAACTCTGCCATGCTGATTCAGGGGATTTGTAGAAGGATCAAATGAAACAAACCATGTGAAAGCACTTTGAAAGCTATAAAGCATCATTAGACATCTCCCCTGAAATGGCCATCCAGGGGAAATTCAGCTGTCTCCACTGTCCCTGTACACAAAGGAACGCTCAGGGAAGCATCTCACTTAGTAAAACAAATATCTAGGTTTATTACAGAGTCCGGGAGCTGGATTATCCCAGGAGATTCACAGGGTGATGCCTGACCCAGCTGCTCTCCAAACTAAACCCATCGCAGGAGCACACCTGTCCCCACTCTGCGATGTTCCTGTTGACTCCCTCACACTCTATCAGTGGAGGATGGCAGGGAAGCTGAGGAAATAGGACGAACTGGGAGCTGGGATTCCATGAGGGCTAACATGTCAAGTAAAAGGTTACAGGCTCTAGATGCTCTCCAACAGTGACAGCAAAGTGTCCCATAGCAGATTTCTCAACCCCAATGATAACTGTCACCTTGGAACTTTCTAGCCCAGGAAACTACCCTATAAATAAAGTTTCCAAGTTATTAAAAGTTAACATATCACTTTCGCAAAATTTGTGTTTTACAGGATCCTGCCCCTAAAGATGTTTAAGGAAAAGGGTTCTGAGGTCAGGTGAGTTCAACAGAATCCTATTTAACTTTGCCTAATCACGAGTTTTCCAAACATTTATTTGACTGCGGAACATTCTCCTGTAGTCTTGTTTATTAATACACTGCAGTTTAAGCAGCAGTCCCACTAAGAATACATTTTGGAAATCACTGTCTTTTATGGTTACGAGATCTAATATAATCTCAGTAAACACAGTAGAGCATGGCATAGCATGTGTTTTTGGAAGCCTACTGTTCTGGGCCTGAAACTTCTTGTCCACAGAAACTGTTTTTTACTGTTCATCACTTAGTGCAGTGCAAGGCACTTAGCCATCTCTCAGTAAATGTTTGTTACATTTTTAAATATCAAATAGAATTTATTTATTTTTTCCATGAGAAAAGACTTCTTTACACCAACAGGACAAAGAGAGTCCTTAAAGGGGTTTTGTGTGGTGGATATATCTATATATACATATATATATATGTGGATATATATACATATATATAAGTGGATATATATACTCATATATATATGTATATATATACGCACACACACATATATATATGTGTGTGTATATATATTCTTTTATTGTTTTTTTTCTTTTTTCCTTTTTTTTTTTTTGATACACGGTCTCACTCTGTCACCCAGGCTGGCTGCAGAGCAGTGGTTCTATCTTGGCTCACTGTAGCCTTGGCCTCCCTAGGCTCAAGTGATCCTCCTACCTCAGGCTCTCGAATAGCTGGACTACAGGCATATGTCACCACACCTGGCTAATTTTTTTGTATTTTTGTAAATATGGCATCTCATCACGTTGCCCAGGCTGGCCTCGAACTCCTGGGCTCGAGCAATCCTCCCATCTCAGCCTTCCAAAATGGATCTATATATTCAAATAACTTATTTGAGCTGATTATCTGCTACCACAAGTAATAAATAGGGAAAGGCAACCCTAAAAAATTATGCATAATAATACTGTCAACTTGGTCTTCTCCTGTATCACAGTTTCCAAACATTTGGAAAATATCATGTTTCAGTATGTCTAAAGAACCAGAAATTACCTTTTTTATTTTTTTAAAGACAAGAGCCAGTGTTGTTCTCTATAAAACAGTGTAGGAGTTGAATTGTGAACAGAACAGTCTACAGGGACTTGGACTCAGTATTCAAAGTTTATAGTCCTTAGTTATCAAACTGCTGGTAAAGTAGAAAAATACATCCAGGGGGTCTCGATTGTTCTAAATCATGGCTGTTTGGCACCATGTCCTTGGCCCCTACACTATGTCCTGAGAGGCATTTCGAATCTGCAAAGCTACCAGAAAACAGGAAGTGGGGGTGAGTGGGGAGGAGAAATGCGCCTTCTAAACTGAAAAAGGAAACATGGATGCTGACGTTAACAAAGTTTCTTCAAGGAGAGAGCCCTAGGTAAGCAAGCGTAACTTTGAAGTGACCCACAAACATCTCCCTTTAAAGAACGTTCTCCGTCTCACCCAGATTGTATTTCCCATAACGGGAAATAAAAGCCCTTTGGGTTCTGCTAGAGTGAATGATTTTCCACAGTCACAAGACCGAGTGTCTAAATATTCCTAGCAAGCTCATGTATTTATTGAATCCCGCTTTTCAAGCTTTTTTCAAACCTTGGTCTTAGAAGAATGAGAGAAATATAACCTGGAAGTAAAAGTCCAGGTTTTCTTGGGCTCAGGAAGGGATTTAACATAAATTGCTCTATTAGTAAAATGTCCTTTGTTACAGCCCCAAGGAAAAAAGAAGTTACCATGGATAAAGGGTTTTCTAAAATGCTGTTCCAAGAATCCTACCGGTGTCTCACTGAATCTCAAGGACTGCTATTCCATTGTAACGCCCCACTTTCTGCTTTATTATTTTTAACTTTCTGCTATATTATTTTCAAATGTTCCCATGATGCTACAAATAAGTAAACAATATTATCTCAAGTCTCCAATTCAGATTTAGTCTTTTCTTATTACCTTTACATATGACATCAGACTTTATACACTGTATTTAGGAAAGCATTTATATAGAGATACATACATACACTTTTACATAAAATCTTTCAAACAATGGTGATGAGCACTAGCTTTGGATTTATAGATATAGCTATTATTACTGTATTATTCATTTAAGACAAATACCAACTAATGAGAAAAAAATCCAAAAGAGCCTCCATAACACAGGCATTAAGAGCATTCAGATCTGGGAAAGATAGTTAATCTCTTGAAACTCACAAAGTGGAGATAATATCAGAGCCGACAGCACAGAGAAGTGTAAGAATTACAAGAGGATGTATTTAAAATACTTGGCCTGCTGGGCATGGTGGCTCACGCCTATAATCCCAACACTTTGGGAGGCCAAGGAGGGTGGATCACTTGAGGTCAGGAGTTTGAAACCAGTCTGCCCAACATGTTGAAACCCCGCCTCTACTAAAAATGCAAAAAATTAGCCAGGCATGATGGTGCGTGCCTGTAATCCCAGCTACTCTGGAGGCTGAGGTGGGAGGACTGCTTGAATCCTGGAGGCAAAGGTTACAGTGAGCCAAGATCGTGCGACACTGCACTCCAGACTGGGTGACAGAGCGAGACTCCATCTCTACAATAAAATAAAATAAAATACTTACCCTTATAAATGCTAGCTACTATTATCTATGTCGCTGTTGTTTTTAAACCTTTATTATTATTAAAGCCCTTAAAATTGAAATGATTTTTAGTGTACCTCTTAAGATTGCTATTCAATAGACATTTTACCAGTGCCAAATATGAGGAAGCAATGGAACAAAGCTAATGTCACAGCCTAAATTAGAAGTATGAACAAGGTTTTCTGAGTTCTCAGCCTATTCCTTTCTAATCTGTTCTTAGAACTTAGCCAACATTGAAAAGCCAGCACTTCTGAATGAAGGTAAAGGAATCTACCAAAAAGTAGGTTACACCAGTTTCCTAGGAACCAAAGTTACGTGAGCCGTTCATATATGAATTGGATTCATCTAATCCATTCAGTTTGAATTTGAGTATTTACATTAAAATTTATGAAAAATACAAAAGCATTATATATATTGCAAACTTATATTCACCATATGTTGTTGTTAATGCTCAAGCAGGAGCAAAAGAAAAAGAAAAAAAAGTACAAAGGAAAAATGTGTATATTTCCCCCATAAGTAATTTTTGCTTCATTCTGCTTTGTGCTTGAAAAATCATATGAAAATATCAACAATATTCCTATTTTAAAATCCTCTCATTTTGTTTTGTTGTTGTATAGCATTTATAGATTCTGGAGGCTGGGCGCAGTGGCTCACACCTATAATCCCAGCACTTTGGGAGGCTGAGGCCAGTGGATCACCTGAGGTCAGGCCAGGAGTTCAAGACCAGCCTGGCCAACATGGTGAAACCTCGTCTCTACTAAAAATACAAAAATATTATCCGGGTACAGTGGTGGGCACCTGTGATCCCAACTACTCAGGAGGCTGAGGCAGAAGAATTGCTTGAATCCAGGAGTTAGAGGTTGCAGTGAGCGGAGATTGTGCCATAGCACTCCAGCCTGGGTGACAAGAGTGAAACTCCATCTCAAAAAAAAACAAAAACAAAAACACAAATAACTTTCTGAGAGACTTTCACTTTCGTATTTTATATTTGATGGATTTTCCCCAAGATTTTAGACCAAATATCAAATCTTCCATATAGTACACAAACCTGGCACATAATGGGTTCTCAAGATACATATTTGTTAAATTAAAGAATAGCAATTTATTGTGAAAGTGCCTATGCCTACACACAATAATAATTTAATAATAAATGATTTTTGAATCTGAATGTTATTCTTTGTCTACCAAATGACAACAGAAGGATGATAACATGGTTGACCATCAGTCAAGTGGAAAACCTTCTAGACTCCATCTACTTATCTGCTGTAATGGTAAGGTTCCTGAGTACTGTAGGCAGCTCTTGAAGGGCAAATCAGATGAAGTGGGCCTAACAGTGTTTCTTTGGTGTGGGATGGTCCATAAAGACTTCCTTGAAACCTCACTTTGAAATACGCTGCCCCACCATCCTCATGATAACTTTGTATTGATCAGTCTTTGAGCCATAGGCTGAAGTACAGTATAAAGGGTGACATTTCTTACCCCCATTACATATGACTTAATATCTTTTGGCTAGAGACAAAAGTTATATCAGATATATTTAGAGAAAATGTATGTAATGAGAGTGATTAATGTATCATGACTTACAGATATCATGCCTAATACGTTTATTAGCTATCTTTACATATTTTTGAAAGTTCTAATGTTGGAATGAACAACAAATTGACCAAGAGCTAAACACTAATGTGAAAATTGAGGAGTGCTGGAGATAGCCAGAGGGCAGGGGATTGTGAAAGACTAAAGAAAAGATGGATGAGAAATATGAATACAAAGAAGTTATTAGAGAAGTGGGATCAAACCCAGAAGAGAGGATGGCAAAAGTCAGAGGAATACCTAACTAAGAAATCAGAGTATCAGAAGGCTTCAGTTACGCTGAACTGGAGAGTTAACCTTGTTCCCTACAAACTATGCCTGTCTATACCGGGCTGAAACTATCCTAAATTGGTAGGTATAGTGGGCCTTGATTACAGCAAAACTCTTAATAAAGTCTTTAAAGATAAATTTGTAAATGAAATAAATATCACAAAGCATAATCTTTTTCTAAGACTTATCCTATTGCCTTATCTATGTATAGCAGACACTTACATGGAAAGAATGAGGACTGTGATCTGGGGAATACCACATTAAATGAATTCATAGCTGACTGATAGCATATTTATTAATCACTGCTTTACTATCATCTCTATTGAGAGTTATTGGAAGACAGAGATCATGTAATATTATCTTTGCAACCCTGGTCTGAGCAAAGGGCCTAAATACCCAATAAATATCTGCCAATCAACTGAACCTGGAGGGAGATAACTACCAGCTTATCTCAGAACACAGATGTTCAACTTTTTCATCTGTGATTTGAATGAATACCTAAGAGGTTTTAAGCAAATTAAATGTGTGGATAACACAAAAGCTTAAAGGATAAGGTGCTTTAAATACTTGATTGATCAAGAGGCCACCACTACTCATCTTAAATACAGCAGTTAACGGGAACTATAGCAGCAATAGTAATTGAGCATTTATATGAAGTCAGCACCATTAGTAACAACTAGATGCAAAAGGTAAATTGAGGGAAAACCATGTTGCCTGCCCTCAAATGAGATTATTTCATTTTTTTCCTCTGAATGCCATTTAAATAAGTAATAAAAATTTAAAATGTAGTGTAAGTCCTTGGAAATATATAATATATGTAATTAACTCTGATTTAAATTTCAGATGAATTTGATCAAACATTGAGAAAAGGTTTGAAATGTTAATAAAAACAGGAGCATGAAACTTTAATTTTTTTTAAATTAAACTGCTCCTTTTTAGGAGCAGTTTCATGGAAGTGCCCAAAAATAATTTTGCAAAATGTAGTATTTTTTGAGTGGCCACCAGACAAAAGTGTTGAGTGACCATCTAATAAGAAAAACTGATTGTTCCCCAGTGTTGTTAGAAAAAAAAATTATAGCATTAATAGGTTTTGAAATAGGCCCTTGCCTGGACTAAAATTTGGCCCAAATAGGATACAGGGTCCTTCTGGCACACTTTGAGCTTGGGATAGAGCCATAGAAACTGAGAGACACTACCTTACATTTGGAAGCAGTTCTACTTTCTTAGCGAGACGATCACAGGAAACTTCTGTACCTGGAGGGCAGTGGAGATCAAGATGTGGGAGCCTGGGTTTCTGACTGACCTTTCACCAAAGGGTACCCATTTCACAGTGGTAAAGATGATGGTCTTAGCTTCCCCTTTCTTTGATTTCAAAGGTTTATTTCCTGCCATCTCCCACAAAATAAAAAGACCAATTCAGAGGTAAATTTCTGTATTAGAAATGGAAACTTCTGACATAAGCAGAAATGTGCAGAGAGTCATATTTCTGACTATGTAATTTTACCCTCTGTTTTCAGGAAGAAATTTAGAATTTTCTTCTCCAAACTCATAATTTTTCTAGTATATTGTCATCTCAAAGTGACAGCAACTTGAAGGAATAAAAATTTGAGGGAAGGAAAATTAAAACATCACTTTCAAAGAAAACAGATTGCCATGGAGTAGTTCTGAGGGGTTCAGAAAAGCGGTCCAATGACTAGCATGTTGCCAGATCATTTGCCAAAATGTTGACATGAGAGTTCCCTGAAAACTCTGTCTTACGTTTCCAAAAATTTCAGTGAGGAAATTGCTAAAAGAATAAACAATCAGTTCAATTGCATACAGGGAAGAATAAGGTCTACATCCAACATGCATATTCTCTGTTTATAGCTGGGAATAATTTAAATTACTTTCCTAGCATTCCTTTTCTCTTTTCAAGTATAAACTAACTCAAAAATTAAGTAAAAATTGATGATCTAGCAATGTTTCTCTGGCTGCCATACAGTATGGGCAATGAGTTCTAGACTCCAATTTATTGGTTTGTCAGAAAGTTTGGTTATTTTCATCAATTTAGCTTTACATTTAACATTCCTCTGCTTAATTGAAACCATGCGGACATATTTGGTTAGCATGACATTCCTACAAAAGTAAAAAGGGCACTTTGTCTCAAATTCTGCACAGTTTACCAGTAAGTTATATTTTTCTTGCAGTAACAATTAAACACACACTTCGCACTTTATAGCAAGTCCTTCCTAATCCCTATTATCAATGGGTACAACTCAGGTTTGACAAATATCCAGTCAGCTTGGTGGGGGAAAGCGCATTATCCATAATTTTGTTTTAATAATTGAATAAATGGTCTTCCGGGGACTGATCCCAGGGTTTTAAAACATTAACTTTGGAAAATTATGACCATTTTAGGAGCTCACTTAACCTCCTTTCTCTATTTCTTGTCCTCCCGGGATCCTGCTCTAAGTGCTGGCAAAAGGTTGAGATCTGAGGGGTAAACTAGTAAGTGCTACAATTGATTACTGCCTGTTCTTCTTCTTTCTTTTTCAATCCCATTGTGGAAAATGACTCTGGATGGGTTTATGAAGTGAGTTTAGTGAGAAACAGGTTTCTAGGATTTGTACTTTCTCTGCTTTGGCAAAGTAACTCCAAATAAGCCCAAGATGCACAGCAGGATAGCTTGTAGAGCTAACATAAAATATTTTGAGATTGACTGACACTTAAAAAAATGTTCAATCTCCTTTTCCTGTTAAAAACTAATGCAAAGAATAAGGTGGAAACACGAGAGGAGGTATGATCAAAAGGATGAATAAAAAGGACCCCTCAGAGACAATGACAAGCTGAGTCAAATTACAATCACTCCACACTATCCACAGAAGTTGGAATTGGCCTCTGGTATCTACCGTAGGCCCCTGCCAGAGACAGAGCCCTCATTCTGTAGCAGATATGAACTGAGTGCTTACTCCATACTACTCCCCTAGACACTACTGCTACACATTTGTAGCCACAGGGAGATGAATTAGACAGATAGGGCCTTGCTTTCCTCTACTTACATTCGAGTTACCCACCTGCTTCCTCTGCATTGTTGGGTGCAAGTGTGACCAAGTACTGAAACCAGAGCACAGTCACTGTGACCATCATGTCAGAGGCTGAAGCAGGGAGGTCACACACCAGCCATGAAGGAAGACAGTTGGCCTGAGTGGCTGACCAGGTCCAGAGAGGGCCAGACGTCACTAAGGAGGGAAAGAGTCAGGAAAAGTGCCAAGGGCAATAGTAAGGATTCGTGACAGGCCACCAAGCTAGCAGTTCTCACCAGGGAGCTCACAGGCTGCCTCTTGCCCCTGGCTTGTTTGCCCTCATCCCTTTGCACAAAACCAGAGATCTTCCAGCGCGTAAGTTTGATCCTGCCACCCCATTCGTAAAACACATTAAGTGAGTTCTCATTCATTACACTGAAGGTAAAATAAAAACCTACTGTTTACAATGCCTTTGTAATTGGGTCTTTTGCTGCCATCCACCCTTGACTTAATACTCCAACCATTCTGAATGTTTCTACCATAACTTATGTGCCTTTGCCCATGCTGTTCCCTTTGAAAAGAATAATCCCCTACTCCATCCTGCTCTCCTCACCTCCTTGCCTAAAGCTGTTATAATTCCAGGTCTTGGCTAAATGTTACTTCTTCCAGATAACCTCTTCTGTCCCTCTAAATCAGAGCTTCTAGGAGAGCAGTCTTGCAATCAATGCATGTTTAAAATACTTCTGGGCCCACTCCACGTTAACTGAATCATAATCTCTGGGACTGGGACCCAAGAATTGTACTTTTAGCAAGCGTTCCATTTATACTGAGGCACATGTAATGTTTCAGGACCACTGACTTAAACTTTGAGATGATATAAAAAATATTAAACAACCCATACAGTACAGTCACCAACCAATCAAAATGGACACAGTGGCCAATCAGGACAGATGCCATAACCAATCAAAATGGACTCTGGCTATTGATCTCCAATATGTACTAGTATGCACTAACAATAGTCAGCTGCTCCTATGCTATGTTTCATTCCACCCTACCCTTTCTCTGAGCCAGAATATACTGGCTGATTTTTATTTAGCACTTCTTTCCTGCATCACCCCAATTAACTTTCAAGATAATCCTGCTATTATTATTTTGATTTTACAGAGGGCAAAACTGGCACAGACGTGTTAAGTAACTTGCCCAAGGTCACACAGGCAGTGTGTGCATTAGAGTTCAAATGCAGCCTGGCTCCAGAAGCCTGTCCTACACTACACCTAGCATGGTATGTCTGAGGCTGCATTTCAATTTCCAGTCCAGATGTTTGACTTCTCCAGTTCACTGTGATCTTCCTGGGGGTAAAACCTAGGACTTAATAGGTGGTCAGTAAATATTTGGAGAGTGAATGAGATCAACCAATCCAGTGTAGGATCAGTAGGAGGCTGACTGACTTCTTGGACTATCTCCTGGAGTTCTGAAGCTATCTTTTATTTTTATTTATTTATTTTTTTGAGACAGAGTCTCACACTGTCGTGCAGGCTGGAGTGCAGTGGCACGATCTTGGCTCACTGCAAGCTCCACCTCTCAGGTTCACGCCATTCTCCTACCTCAGCCTCCCAGGTAGCTGGGGCAACAGGGGCCCACTGCCATGCCCGGCTAATTTTTTTTTTTTTTTTTTTTTTTTGTATTTTTAGTGAGACCGGGTTTCACCGTGTTGGCCAGGATGGTCTTGATCTCCTGACCTCATGATCTACCTGCCTCAGTCTCCCAAAGTGCTGGGATTATAGGCGTGAGCCACCGCACCCAGTCATTAAGCTATCTTTTAAAGGACTTCAAGGAAAAGGAGCTTGGGATGTTGCAGGAATGAAGATATAGGAACTATCTGAGGCCACCGAAATCCATGAACCTAAAAAGCACAAGCTGTAGAATTTGCTTTCCTGCCCCAAACATTTTTATCCAGAGTGATAAAAATGAAACTGACATACATACCATTGGCCAGTAAAACCATGCCAGAAAGGTTACAATCAACAGAGAGCCACCAGGCCTCAACGGTCCATGGAATTAATTTCTTGGAAAAACCTCTCCAGAATGCCTGTTGGGGAGCCAGATAGAGCCCACAGCCTCAGTATCAACACCAGCTGCGTCATGTGGATTCACTGCACAAAATCAAACACTCAACATCTTTCTCCAAAACATAAAGTCAGTTACTTCTCTTGGGTTGGAGCACTGTGGTTGTCACTTACACAGCCTTATCCTTCTGAAATGTGGCCCCATCGTGAACTTTCCGTAACTGCTGCAACACAGCACTCCCTCCTTCTGGCCTTCTTACCTTCACGAGGCCTTTGTTAACCTCCCCTGCATTTCTCCCCAAAGTCTCCCCAATTCCAGTTTTACTACTTTCCAGGCCAAACTGCACTTCTGCTAGACAAACAATCTTCCTAAAACCCTCTAGAAGGGAGGCAACACTTTACTTCTACCCTCCTAGGGCTTCTGGTGGCTTCTGGTGGGCCCTGAGAATTAAGTCAACATAAGACAGATTAACAGGAGAAAAGCACACAGGAAAATGAAGACCCAAAGAGGTGGCACAGCCTAAGTGCTTACGTACTAGGTTGGACACTGAGAGGCAGTTGTAGCAAAGTCACTAAAATATATGGAATGTCTTTGTCCATTTACAATGCTATAAAGAAATACCTGTGGCTGGGTAATTTATAAAGGAGGTGTATTTAGCTCACCGCTATACAAGAAGCATAACACCAGTATTTGTTTCTGGTGAGGGCTCCGGGCTGCTTCCTCTCATGGTGGAGGGTGAAGGGAAGCCCATGTGAGCAGAGAAGAGATCCCAGGATGAAAGAGCAGAAACAAGAGTGAGAGACAGACAGAGAGGAGGAGGAGGTGCTAGAACAACCAGTTCTCCCTGGAACTAGTAGAGTGAGAACTGACCAACTCCCCCACTGCCATCCTCCTACCCAGGGACAGCATTGATCTGTTCATGAGCGATCCACCTCCATGACCTCAAACACCTCCCATTAGGCCCCACCTCCAACACTGGAAATCAAGTTTCTGCATGAAGTTTGGAGGCTTCTGTATCCAAACTAGAGCATGAGAGGATCAAAGAAAGATAAGAATCGCTTTAACAAGATCCATGTGTGCAGAATTCTCTCAGCCTTGACTCCCTATCTCTGGTGATAAGAATGTTTCTTACCTCCAGAATGAGCATCTTTCACATGAGGGATTTATCACCTACTTTTAGGAAGAAAAGGGGAAGTCAGTGCGCCCTTCTTGCACCTTCTGTTATTCAAGTGCCTTTAGTTCAAAATCATCCTTATGCCAAGTTGCATATTTGGGAGTGGCATATTCTGTTACCCTTCACCTCCTTTCATCAACATGCTATACTTTATACATCAGTCCTAAAGTCAATAGTTCACCATTACCCTCAGTGTAAAGCTTATACTCCTCACACTGACTTTCAAAGTTCTTATATTATTTCTGCCTTCCACCAAACACATCTGTTCAAAGCTGCCCCTGAGACTTCTCAACGTAAGCTAAAGTCGCTCACCCTCTCCCTAATGTCACTTCTATGACATCAGGGAACACAAAAGCATCTCCCTGAGCACCTATTTCCTCTCCTTGAAGAAGGTCCAGTTAGTGATGCTTCTTCCATAGAAACCCCTTGATCACTCAAGACCATGTAGTCCTCTCCCTGATCTGAAATCACATAACACTCATCTTTTGAACCATCCCTTTTAACATTGATTATACACTGATTGATTTGTAGTTGAACTGCCCACACTCAGCACAGCACAGTCCAGTGCTGCCCAGCGGCATGATACTTGGTGAGTGCACTTTAACTTATAATGGGTTCAAGTCCTTTGTCTTAGTGACTCCCTGCTACCTTAAAAAGTATTCAGATATTTGGCCAGATGCAGTGGCTCACACTGGTAATCTCAGCACTTTGGGAGGCCAAGGCGGGCAGATCACGAGGTCAGGAGTTTGAGACCAGCCTGGCCAACATGGTGAAACCTTGTCTCTACCAAAGATACAAAAAATTAACCAGGAGTGGTGACACGCACCAATAATCCCAGCTATTCAGGAAGCTGAAGCAGGAGAATCACTTGAACCAGGGAGGCAGAGGTTGCAGTGCGCCAAGATCGCACCACTGCACTGCAGCCTGAGCGACAGGGCAAGACTCAGTCTCAAAAAAAAAGTATTCAGATATTTGGAGAAATCTGACAGTATTTATTTACTAAAATTCTTCTAATTAAAATTGGCATCTTGGCATCCAACTCAAGAAAGAAGTCCAGAAATCAGTGCACAGAAGGATGCTCTGATAGATCTCCAGGGTGGCAGTGGGACATGGAAGAAGAGGCACTACTAGTGGACCAGAACTAGGAGTATTGATAGTATTTAGAAGTCATTGTACATTCTTCCAACTACCCTCAAAAAGCCACATTCTTTTCCTTTACATCCAACCTCCAATTGTTCCCACATTGTTAGCAAAGTTGTAAATCTTTGGGAATAGTTCCCGTTCTCTTTATTTACCTCATTTTCCTAAAGAAATGCTTGAAGGATCCAGCATTAATCCTGGACAGCTCCCGTCTTAGTCTTAAGAGAGTTTCCATTGTTTTCTGTGTCTAGACTGGACCTGAACTATATCTTATCCCTGTTTGGACTTGGTGTCTTACAGTTGGTCCTCTCCTAGGGCGAGGGAACAACTAGGGAAAGGCAAGATTCGGGAAAATAAAACTTAGGATTCACTTCCCCAACTGCACTTTAACCTGACGACATATCAGCTCTGGCTATAGCCCATTCCCAAGCCTCCCTCACACACCATCGGGTGACACCATCCCCACCATTTGCTTCCACTGAGATTTAGTCTAGAAGGGAGGGAGCACAGCTGACCTAACTACCTAAATATAGAAACTAATAATTGAAATTAGTGCATGAAACTGGTATGAGCAAATATCAAAATTGCAGAAGTTTTGTTTTTAAGAATAGGTTGTGATGCTTTCAGAACTAGGAAGAGCAAAAGTGTAGAATTCCAAGTGAATAATCCAATTGGATGAAAAGGGTGAAGTCTTGTAAGTAGTACCATACACTGACTATCTGAAAAGGCTCACTTCGATAGCTGCAAGTTTTTCAGTCTGATTCTAAAGTACACATTTCCATTACAATCCCGTCGGCTATTTTTAATCAGTGACTTTTCATAGTAGAGCGAAAATCAATTAAATTTAGCCTATGCTTGAAATGCCATAATTTTTCTATCCCTGAGCTAAATAAAAAACTTCCTCTTACCCTGTGAATCAGAAAAACAAACAAACAAACGCAATAGTTGGAGGGACAGTGAACAAGAATCCCAAATGCCACTTTAACTCTCTGGTGACCGCCCTTTCCTGTAATGTCTTCTGCCATCCAGGGCCTGCATATCAAGGTCTTCCGTGGCCTACACTTTACTATTTGATTATCTCTTTCCAGAAGATAATTCTATTTCCTATATACATTTAATATAGACATGCCATTTAAGAAGCAAGTAAATTACAATAAAAAACATATATACATTCAGGGAGTGCTTAGACAACTCAAATTTCATCTGGCTAGGGGGTTTTTGACAATGATAAACTACTAGACTTTTGCTTTTTTAGTTTACAAGGTCATTAGGCAAGTTGAGGGGAACTAGAGTCTGCATATGCAGTGGGGCACATTTGAAGACCCTCATAATTTGTCAGGAATTAGACTCTTCCAAAGAAATATTTTACATTTATTAAGGATTTGATTCCCCCAAAGTCTTTCTGATTATATTACCCACTATAAGACTAAAATCTGAACAGTTTATCATTGTCAGTAGGTTTTCCCGAGAGAGAGAGAGAGAGAGAGAGAGAGAGAGATAGAGAGAGAGAGAGAAAGAGAGAGAGAGAGAAAGGGTCTCACTCTATGACCCAGGTTAAAGTGTGGAGTACAGTGGCACGATATCTGCTCACTGCTGCCTCAACCTCCCCAGTCAGGTGATCCTCCCACCTCAGCCACCTGAGTAGCGGGGAGTACAGGTGCACCACCACATCCAGCTAATTTTTTTGTTTGTAGAGAAGGAGTTTTATCATGTTGGCCAGGCTGATCTCAAACTCCTGGGCTCAAGCAATCCACCTGCCTCCGCCCCACAAAGTGCTAGGATTACAGGTGTGAGCCAATGAGCCACTGTGCTTGGCCCCAAGAGAACAATGGTTTTTTGTTTGTTTGTTTGTTTGTTTGTTTGTTTTTGAGACAGAGTCTCACTCTGTCTCCCAGGCTGGAGTACAGTGGCATGAGCTTGGCTCACTGCAACCTTCACCTCCCAGGCTCAAGTGATTCTCTCCCCTCAGCCTCCTGGGTAACTGGGATTACAAGTGCCTGCCACCATGCCCAGCAAATTTTTGTATTTTTTTTTTAGTAGAGATGGGGTTTCACTATATTCGCCAGGCTAGTCTTGAACTCCTGACCTCAGGTGATCTGCCCGCAATTGGCCTTGCAAAGCGCTGGGATTGCGGACGTGAGTCACCTCGCCTGGCCCGAAGAGAACAATCTTTATGGAAAATAATATCACACATTCATGTTGGTAACCTTGGTTGTATTATGAAGATATCAGATGTATTAGAATTTCTAATTTCTAGGTTACCCATATTAGACAGAGGTGCGGTTAAGTTTTTGTCAGTTCGAAATCCTAGATAGAGGAAAGAGGTTGGATTAAAAGATAAAAAGTAAGACTGTTTAAAATAGAAAATAAATACCTAATTAATTTATGAAAAATATGCCATTGCTGGGTGCAGTGGCTCATGCCTGCAATCCCAGCACTCTGGGAGGCCAAGGTGGGCAGATCACATGAGGTCAGAAGTTCGAGACCAGCCTGGCCAACCTGATGAATCCCCGTCTCTACTAAAAATACAAAACTTAGCTGGGCCTAGTAGCGCATGCCTGTTATCTCAGCTACTCTGGAGGATCATGCCACTGCACTCCAGCCTGGGTGACAGAGCGAGACTCCATTTAAAAAAAAGAAAAAAAGAAAAATATGCCATATACATTATTGCTACATTCAGTGTGGATTGATACTTAGATGAAAATTTTGCAAAAAAAAAAAGTGCTACATTTTTATTTGTGTTTTCACTCTGTCTAGTCAACTATGAGTTATAACATTTAAAAGGCTCATACATAATACACTTAAAAGTTTACTGTCTTGAAAATGTAACTCCCTTTGGGGAGTCTGGCATGGTGTTCTTGGATTCTTGTCTTCACTGATATTTCATTAGGGTTATATCCATGAGTGAGGTCTTGGAAATCTGGTAACCAACCAATTTTTCATGGCATAATGTAACTAACTCCCTAGCAATATGGTGCTAAGACCAAGAAAGTGAAATTTGCTCCATTGTCTTTGCCTGTAGCTAAGAATTTCCTTTCAAAAAGACCACAAAGCAAGACCCAAGCAGTTTAATAATCCTGATGAAAACAGAGTGAGCAAAAGTAATGAGCATAGACAGAGAGACTGGGAAAACCAGAACGGCAAGGAAGGAAGCAGACACACAGAGGCAAAGACCATCAGTCACCAGCATGGACTTTATGCCGGGTTATGAACCAGGATATTGGGGAAAGAGAGGGGGGCTGAGAATAGGAGCTGGGAGGAGGGGTTGTTTTTAATATAGTGTTTTTCCTTTTGGTTTTTTCTTTTAATCCTGTGGTGTTGAAAGCGCAGCTTTCTCAAAGATGATCTGACCTACAGTCAACTTTATAAATCATTCTCCTAACTTCATAAGCTGAAGGTCTGCAAGGGAGATCTGTAATCAGCATGTAACCCATTCTCCTAACCACATACTTTTCAAAAAATAACATAACATAAACTAAAATAAAAATGTCTAATATCCTTATGGTCAATGCTAGAAAACAAGTTCCAAGATGTGGTGTTTTGTCTTCTACTCAGAAAACTTCATATACATCAACACTACTTGAAGCTATTACTTGTTAATTCAGGGATCAATATCTTGAACATGATCTCCACTGACATTTTCTAAAATCAATAGATGCAGGGTGCAAAGCAATGAGAATATTGTTAATAGTAGGGTTAGCAATTCAGTTACCGCCTCAAAATTTAAAACTATGAAAATTCTGCTTTTAAAATTATAATTAATTTAATATGAAGTTTTCCAGTTATTTTGAACCATTCCTGTGTGTAATTGTGTCACATCAACCTACCAACTGACTAGTAAATAGGCTGGTTTCTGCATATCACTTATACAATCAAACATGAATCTGTAGGACAAGATGTAAAAAGCTAAGGTCGAGAGTAGCTCATTTGAGGTGCCACAAAAGTGCCAAAGGCTGTTAATAGCATAAAACAATAAACAAGGAAATATATAATAGGATTGCAAAAATAACAGCATGGTTCCAGATATAGGAAACTTTTAATGTCACTATGTTCTGTGTTGGTCATAGCCCTTCTAGCTTGCTGTGGCTGCATCTGGGTATTATATTTTCAAATGGACAAAAGAAAATGAGACAGTGTCCAATGGAGGGCAATTGGTTTAGAAGCCAGGAACTATGAAGAAAAGCTCCAAAAACATTTGTCACAAAATCATTTATGTGACAACTTGGGAAAGAAAAAGAGAGGGTCAAATATAACAGTATATGTTAAAGGTTGAAGGAGTAGTCTAGTCTCCACAGCTTCAGAAAACACAAGCACATAGTTTTGCTAATACTATGTTTTACTCAGTATAGAGCAAAAATGGAGTCGCAAAAAGAAATAGAGACAGTCAATTATTTACCCTGAGCCTCAAGCAGGGACTGTGTGATCATGTGCTAAGGGGGATGATAAAATGATTCATGGCTGGGTGAGGTGGCTCACACCTGTAGTCCCAGCACTTTGGGAGGCTGAGGTCAGGAGTTTGAGACCAGTCTGGCCAACATGATGAAACTCCATCTCTACTAAAAATACAAAAATTAGTTGGGTGTGGTGGTGGGCGCCTGTAATCCCAGCTACTCAGAAAGTTGAAGCAGGAGAATCGCTTGAACCCAGGAGGTGGAGGTTGCAGTGAGCCGAGATTGTGCCACTGCACTCTAGCCTGGGTAACAGAGGAAGACTACATCTCAAATAAATAAATAGATAAATATAAGATTATTTTCACCCAAAACTATGATTTCATAGATATCAGTGCACAATTCTTTGCCAAACATAACTTTTCATTTAAAACTTTTAGAGATCAAATCAACAGAAATCACTTAAAAGCTTTAATTTAGCTCATGACAAAGATACATAGTCATCCTTAAATATTCACTAAGTTTACGCTGGGCTTATGACAGTTTAGTGCACATTAAATATTGTTATAAATTATACACTCAAGATAAAATAATAAGAAAAAGCAGAAGAGTCAGACACCACTTATATTACTAAACATGTTAATAATAGCTTAGTAATCATATTTCCTAGCAGGTGAAGACTATTACATGCAGTGTAACATGAGAAAAATGTTAAACATAAATAGTGGCACCAGAATTTGAAGTTGGCAGGGCTGATGCTATCACTAACATTTCATAGAAGATTTCCATATGCCATTTTTGCATAATGAAAAAGTCATAAATGTGCTTCGATTGGGCTACACACACACACACGCACGTGCACATACACAGGGATAACTCAGATTCCCTTGCCCCCAGACTCTCTTCTCCATGTCACTAATTAATCCATTTAGTCATCAATTATCTAAACATATATTTATGTCCCCATTATAGAAGAGTATAACTGCCCTTCTAAACTCCATTTCCTTGAATTCTACGTACTTTACAAGCATTCACATCTCACTATATCAGGCTATAATTTTAATAAAATTTTGTTTTGTATTTAAGAAATTACTTGGTGGGAACTGATTAGAAGACTTTAACTTAAGTTCCTCTTGAAGAATTTTTTGTGTGTGTGTTTTTGCCAAAGTCCTTCTATTTTCTACAAATGATTATATTTTTTCATGCCCACATGTTAGTGATTGCTCCTAAAGTTGGATGCATGTTGTGCAGACCCGTAACAGTCATTCATGCTTAGGATCTATGTAGCATTTCCCATTTTTATCTATCCCCTTACCTTGATTAATTTTTCTTCCTAGCACTTAGCACTCCCTGACATTTCATAACAGGTCCACATTCATATCAAAAACCCTTAGGACCAGTTGTGTTTGAGAATTCAATTTAAAAAAAATTTATAAAGGCTTTATGGCATACTCTCATCAGGGTCTGTGGCAGCTCTCCATGATCAAACATTAATACTTCTTCAATGCAGTGCATGGATATTTCTACTAAGAGAGATAAATAAAGGCTACAAATACCTTCACCTTTTTTCAGGTCAAGTTCTGCTGCCAGATGAGTTCAAGTCAGGTCAGATTTTGCTGCCAAATGAGTTAGGAAATACCTTTTAGTTTGAAGAGCTTTTTGAGTTTCAGAATCACAGATAAGAGACACATAAAATTACACTGATGCTGCTGATGTGGAGACCACAGTTTGAGAACTGCTGGCGCACTTCATAAGCAATATTTATTTTACAAGGCATATGTGAGTAATTATTTAAATTCCAATGCCCTTCAAAAATAATTTGAATTTGCCCATCTGTAAAAGCGTGTCAGTGTTCCTATCCACTCTTGATATTCAATTTGATTTCCAATCCTAAAATGCATTTTCTTCCAGAGAAAAACAATAGGGGATCTCTTCTCACTGCAAAGCTGATTGTAACTATGAAGCTAACTTTTTTGAAATTAAGTGAAACTCATGTTTAGTACTGTCTCAGAGACATCAAGGAACAGGTCTCCACAGAAAAGAAATTTCAGTATTCCTATTTCCTCTGGATTTACTTGTGGCAGCTGCTTATTTTCTGGTAGCCAAAAGTCTTGAATTTCAAGTAACACAGAATAAACAATATAAGTTCATCTAAGCTTAAGGATCTAACAAAGTTGCTCCCTGTCCTGGCAGGAAATCTTTATGCACCAAAAACTTCATAGAATAATTTTGATTGCTCTTAGCAGTGCAAAAGAGGAGCTACACAGCTTTATTTTTTAAACTCTCTGATCAAAATTATCATTATAAAAAATATTTCAAATGTGGAAGATTTAAAAGTAAAGTCTTAGAAATCCATATCCTCCAAATTAATAGAATTACTTCTTTGGGCATAATTATACTTCAAAGAAAGTAAATGCCATTATTCACTTGCAAAGACAAGAAAATAAGTGTAAATCACTGTGAGTGCTTGTAACTCACTGGAAAACAACTAGAAAAAATATTTTATTACCAAATGACACCTAGGCAAAGCTACCTGCACAGCTTTCCTGTGGGAGGAAAATCATGGTGGAAGGAGAGGTAGCCTAGGCCATTATTTTAGGTGATTGATCCATGGGTGATTAATTATCATATACAAATATGGGTGTGACAAAGCATATAAAAGGCACTCAAAGTGCACATCTGGGTCACCTGATGCTCTTGTAGAAATGAGCGATGGATCCCTGAAGACCAAAGTATGCATAGTACCACAGTCAGGAAAAAGAAGATGGAAAAGGAAGGATCAAAAAGTTGATGGCAGGATTTTTTTTTTTTTCCTGAAGTCAATTTATTTTTCTTTGAGCTAAAAGGACCCTGCCTGGAGGCTGGTGTAAAACAGTCCTGCCAGGAAGCCACATTCATCACACCAAGGAAAAGCACCACAAAGGAGACAGCGTGATAAATACCTGGTTTGGGGATCCCAGGATACAGTGTCCAGAAATTAGGATAAAAATGTATTTATGTCTTTGAAGCCTGGGCTCGAGCACAAATAATATTCTCAGCAAAGTTTGTTTCAAAACACTCAATCAATTCATTAGTTTAAGACATTAAATATATTAATTACACGTTGCTTCATCATATTCGAAAAAGGCTGATAGAGTTGCTCACTGACCAAGGACACACATGCAAGTTATTTGTTATGGTGATTGCTTGCTTTGCAGAGTCTGTGCCCTTGACCCAGCCCCATAGATCAATGTCAGGCCAAGTAAGATCTCCAGCAAAGGACAACATGAACCCTCTCCTCAAGGTTAGGCTTTCGAAGTTAAAAGCTTATCGTGAATTCTAGGATCAGACTGGCCTGGCTTTGAATTTTATCTCTAAATTTAAAGTTTGTGTGACCTTAAGTGACTTAATCTCTGGAAGCATTAATTTCCTTATATATAAAATTAAGCTAATTATAAACCATGCCTCAAAGGATGTTTGTAAGTCAAATGTGAGTTATTATATATAAAGTGTCTATGTCTGCAACATAGTAAGTGTTCAATAAATAGTAATTAGTATTGTTACATTATCATTTTTTATCGTAGAGCTTCGCTTAATGACCTTCCATGAATTGATTCATCAGATTAATTCATCATGCCGTCCATTCCTTCTGTTAAACATGTTAGACTGATGTCCATGACATTCTAAGTGCTCTCAATAGCAGACTATTATACATCTTAGAAGGGCTGTACAATATTGCTCCTGACAGTTTTATGCTCTACAAAAGTCAACTTTATTCCCAAACCTGGTTATGACAATTGTACTTACTGAACTTTTGCAATTTAATAAATAAGATGCAAACTTATGAAACAGAAAAGCAAAACCAAAAAGTATCTCTGTGAAAACTAAGTTAAATCCTTTGGAAAAATAAGAAGAAAAGTGAATTTCTGTCAAATTAAATGATGAAATTATACAAAGTTAGAAAAACAGTCACAATAATCTAGAAAACACTATACTCAGATTGCCCCATAAGTACTTTAAGATCTTTCTGGGCTGGGTATGGTGGCTCACACCAGTAATCCTAGCACTTTGTGAAGCTGAGGCCAGGGGTTCAAGACCAACCTAGCCAACGTAGCAAGACCCCATCTCGTCAGTAAATAAATAAGTTATTTAATTAATTAAAAATATCTTTCTACATTTTAAAGAAACTAGAAGTGGAATTTGTAAAGGGCGCATTTTAGATGTTGCTTATGGAAGAAAGGTAATGCAGGGCTGCAGTCAGCAGACCAACATGTCAAGAAACCATTAGCCCTACATCGTAAGATTGATAATAAAATGTCTGTATATATCTTTTAAATTAAAATAAAAGGTTTGCTATACAAATATATCATCCCCACTCCTTTAAATGGAGTTTTAAAAGGTAAGTGACCATTGCTTCTCCAAACTGAATCAGAAGAGTTTCCACAGCACTATGCAAATACCTTTATTTATTAAGCTCCTTCTTAAAGAGTTCTACATTTAAATAGGGAAGATGTTGGTCAAAGGACACAAAATTTCTGATAGATGGGAGGGAAAAGTTCAAAAGACCTATTGTACATTATGGTGATGACAGTGGATTTATTGTACATTTGATGCTGACAAAGTAGATTTTAAGTATTCTTTCCATTAAAAAAAGTATGCAAGGTAATACATAGCTGAATTAGCTTGATCTAGCCATTCTACAATGTACACATAAATCGAAACACCAGATTGAATTGAATAAATATATACAATGTTTACCTGTCAATTAAAAAATAAAATGTATAAAAATAAATTTAAATAGGTTAAGGGAAGAAAACTACTTTAGGAAGCAGGTAATCCCTTGTGTTTTGTGATTTACCCACAACCATATTCAGTCACATAAAAGAGTACTTCCTGCAGCATATGGGATCCCAAACCAAAAAGTGTTGTCATGAGGTGGGAAAAGAGGGCAGATAGGGTAGAAGTTCTCAAATGTTGTTCTCCTAACTCAGTGCCTCAAAACCACCTGGAGAGCCTTCCAAACATACAGATTTCCTAGGACTCATTCCAGCATCCTGATTCACTAGGTCTGTGGTAGGGACCAGGAAACTGTGGGTTTTTGCTTTGTTTTGTTTTCTTTTTTCTTTTTTTTTTTTTTTTTTTTTTTTTTTGAGATGGAGTCTCATTCTGTCACCCAGGCTGAAGTGCAGTGGCATGATTCCAGCTCACTGCAACCTCCGTCTCCAGGATTCAAGCGATTCTCCTGCCTAGCCTCCTGAGTAGCTAGGAATACAGGTGTGCACCACACGCACTAATTCTTATATTTTTGGCAAAGTCAGGGTTTCACCATGTTGGCCAGGCTGGTCTCGAACTCCTGACCTCAGGTGATCTGCCCACCGTCTCAGCCTCCCGAAGTGCTGGGACTACAGGTGTGAGCAACCGCACTCAGCCATGTATTGTTTTCTTTATTAGATGCTTCTGATGGATAACTAGATTTGAGAAAGATTGATATTGAGCCATGCTCTCTAATTGAAACATAATGTGAGCCACATTTTCTAGTAGCCTAATTTTTAAAAGATAAAGGAAAGAAAACTTTTTAGCAATACATTTTAATTTCTTTTTGTCACCACAGCTGGAATGCAATGGCGTGATCTCCACTCACTGTAACCTCGGCTTCCTGGGTTGAAGTGATTCTCCTGGCTCAGCCTCCCAAGTAGCTAGGATTACAGGCATGAGCTACCATGCCTGGCTAATTTTGTCTTTTTAGTAGAGACAGGGTTTCACCATGTTGGCCAGGCTGGTCTTGAACTCCTGATCTCAGGTAATCTGCCTGCCTCAGCCTCCCAAAGCACTGGGATTACAGGTGTGGGCCACCATGACTGGCCACATTTTAATTTCTTAATAATATATGTTATTTAAACCAATAAGTCCCAAATATTATTTCAACACAATAGCCAATATAAAGTGATGAATCAGCTGTTTTATATCCTTTTCACTTATACTAAGTCTTGGAAATCCAGCGTGTATTCTACACTTAGAGCACACCTCAGTTTGGACTAGCCCCACTGCAGGTATTCAACAATTGCATGTGGCTACTGACTACTTTATTGGGAAGGGCATATATACGGTGTAAAGGAGTAGACTGTCTTGGTGATGTAGGCTGTCTTGATAATGGAACTATAGCTTGAAGGTTCACACCACTAAGTGGTTAAGGAAAGGAGATTATTAGAAAGGTGAAAAAGGGAAATGAAAAAGCATGGAGAATCCAGGAGGAATATGCCACCTAACTGGAAGGCTTATGTGTTGTGAGTTTAGGAAATGTGCATAAATATAAAGGGCAACAAGTGAAACTGATGTCCATGCACTCAAAAAGGGAGAAAGTTTGAAAACTAACAAGGTAAAAGTAAAAAACTGTTTACCATGCAACTCCAGTTTTAAAATCCAAAAATAGAATTCCCACAAAGTTCATGCTCACCTTTCAGAAACCCATGGGACAGTAGAGTGTGGAATAGAAATACTTTTGCAGAGAAAGTAAACTGCCCAGTGTAAAAGCAGCACATAGTAGAAGCATTTCCAAATGTTTTAAGCTGTGCACACACTTCTTGCATTTATCACACTATTAGGTTAGTCAAAACACATTTTGGAAGCTGAAATAATAAGTCTGAACAAAGAGCTTAACACAGGGCTGATGCACATTCTCCTGTGGGAATTCAACTAATGTTTTTTACTTAAAGACTTCAACAGTAAAATATTCTAACCAGGAATATCACAGTCCCTAATGCTGTAAATCAAATAAAACATTTGTGAAGGAAAGTTCCTGAATTCCTCACCCAACACTTGTATCAATGAAAAACAATGAGAGTAGAACAAATTCAATGTTAGATGTTAATGGAGATGTGTGAGGATCAGATTGCAGACTTTTATTATATAGTATGTAAAAATTCTATAGGAGCCCAGTTTTATTTTTAAATCTCAAGCCTAAAGTTGCACCCAAATTTACATATCTATCACATTTCTTGGATACATTTTTCCATTCTTTTCCTCTTACTCAATGCTCACAAATGTCATAAAATTGGCTTTTAAGGCAACTATAGAGACATTGATAAAATTCTAATAATTCCACTTAAAATGGAATCCTCTGATATGCAGATTTACAAATATATAAAGATGATGGCAGCGATGGCCCCTCTGGGGCTACTTCTGGTACTTGTCCACTCTATGGAGGCACTGGATTTTCACTGTTCTGTTGTCTACACTTTTGTTCAGGTTAGGGTGGCCAAGAAAACTCAGGATCCAAATTGGAAACAAGCAATAACTTGGCAACACATCTGGTTTGTATATTTACATGTAAATATACATGTCCAATGGCTGCATACTAATGACTAACAAATTAATAGATTTGTCTGTAATTTCTAGAGGGATAGATCCAAAAGGTGTTTGAATTCCCACCAATTAACTTCAGCAATGTAAATAGATGCTAGACATATATCTTTAATAGGCCCAATAAATACTACTATCAATTAATAGAACCCAATCAAAACAACACTAAATTAAATAAGCAAAACATTACACTGAGAACAAAAGTACTAAATTACTGATATGCTAATGGTCAGTGCTCATTTTCCAGTGGATTAATTTTTTTCATTTATTCATTCAAATAATGCTTGCATTTTCAATATGCAAAGCACTTTGCTAGGTACAGCACTAAAATAAAACATTGCAATAATTTCTTCTTTCCATGAGCATTGTGCACACTTGCAAGATTAATGCACACTTATTTAAAAAACTATGCCATGGTTTAAAGACTGTATTGAATTCAGTTGTATCGGTTACAGCAGGTAACCAGCCTGCTCTCTTCATCATAGATGAATGCCAACTTTTCTCCCAAAAGTTCCTCTACCACTGCAGAGTTGGTATATAAGTTGGTTCCCAAATGTTGCGATATCTCAGGTTTATTTTTTTTTCCTTCTGTTTATTTTGGGTTGCTCCGGCCATCTAAGTGTCCTCTCATTTATCTTCCACAGATGTCTTCCTCTTTAGAGCTATTTCTTGATACAGGTGAACCAGTGGTGGTCCATTTGTTAATCCTATTTTACAAATAAATATCATGCAATAATCACAGCACTTGCTAAATAAATGTAACAATGAAAGAGATTTTGGGTCTGGAGGGTGTACATGCCAAGGAAATAGAAAAAGTGAGTTATTATCATGACCTTTCTATGAACCTTTGATTGGCTGGAACTGAATTTTCCAGAAAGGGCATCATCAGTGTATAAACTTCCCCAAAATGTATCCTAATTCATCTTTCCATCTTTACCATCAGCAGAGATCAGCATGGATTTGGACCATTTGAAATCCAGCCTGCTTTATTCTCTACCTGCAGATGTCTAGTTTCATTCTCTCCTGGGAACTTTGCATTAGAACCTCAGTCTCCTCTGATTTGTCTCTGCAGTTTGTTTTATAGAATTTGTACAAAAGCATATTCTCTTTTATCTTCTTTAGCTTTCCCAACTTGTTCCTTTAGAATATCCTGTATTTTTATATCAATCTATGTCCAAACAGAAAATGAATGGCATATTTAAACTGGATAATTGAACAAATTTTAATAAAAGAATTGTTTACAAAAAGAGTAAGCAGGGTTTGAAGAAACAGCAGGATGGCACAGGATTCCAGGACTAGCAACAGCAAAAAAGCTATTCCTACCCTTGGAGAGTATAGGGGCTGCCCTACAGCCCTACAGGACTAAGTTGAACCAGCAGGAAGCCTGGAGACTAAATACCCTGGTCTCACCCACTTCCCACCCTGATAGTGCCTCTAACTGGTAGAACACAAGAGATGCTCATGAGTGCAGTTCATTCCAGTCACACTCCCCACAAAGTTAGAGAATGGATTTAGAGAAGCAAGGAAAAAAAAGATACCTCTGAGATGATGTTGAGGTTTGTTTTTTGTTTTGTTTTTGTTCTCGTTTTGTTTTTGTGAGACAGAGTCTCACTCTGTCTCCCAGGTTACAATGCAGTGGTGCTATCACGGCTCACTGCAGCCTCGACCTCAATCAACTGCTCAAGTAATGCTTCCACCTCAGCTTCCTGAGTAGCTGGGACTACAAGTCCACATCACCATGTCCAGCTAAGTTTTGTATCTTTTGTAGAGACAGGGTTTCACCATGTTGCCCAGGTCTCCAACTCTTCAGCTCAAGAGATCTGCTGGCCTCAGTCTCCCAAAGCTCTGGGATTACAGGAATGAACCACTGCATCTGGGCTGATGTTGAGTTTTTGTTTGTTTGTTTATGGTTTGTTTTTTTTTTTTTTGAGACAGAGTCTTGCTCTGTCACCCAGGCTGGAGTGCAGTGGTGCGATCTCAGTTCACTGCAAGCTCTGCCTCCCGGGTTCACACCATTCTACTGCCTCAGCCTCCTGAGTAGCTAGGACTACAAGCGCCCACCACCACACCCTGCTAATTTTTTGTATTTTTAGTAGAGACAGGGTTTCACTGTGTTAGCCAGGATGGTCTCGATCTCCTGACCTCATGATCCGCCTGCCTCGGCCTCCCTCTTGATTCTTACATCCCTGTTTTTGTGGGGGGAAATGTACCTTTCCACCATTTAACATGAAGCTTGAGGGGTAGCTGCCATCTTTTTATAGATGTGGCCACCTTCCTGGTCACAGAGATCTATCTAAGAGGTGAACAAGTGACCCAAGCTCAACCAGACATACTGCTCCACTCCTCCAATTCATCTCTTAACGCAAGAGGACTCATCCAAGTCCTTCTCTAGAGTTTATGAACATAGGAGCAGAGAGACTAGCACTGAGTTACTTTCTGGTCATGAGTGTGACAAGCTGAGCCTGAGAGTTCCTGGTGGCCATAATTTCAGTCGTCATGGAGGAGTCCAATGTGTGGGAGTGAGGCCTTATTTATTCTTTTGTCTTCACTCTGCTTCCCCCCACAAAAGGAAGCCTACGCATATGTATTTCCTTTTGCCTGGAAGAATCTTCTCTGGGCCTATTTAATTTCTCCTCCTCTTTCATGTTTCAATTAAAGAGTTACTTCTTCAGGAAGCCCTTCCTTACCTCTCTATCTATAAAAATGAAAATTATGTTTTAACAGAGGAAAATATATAACACACAAGTAAGTAATTTAAATACAGAGTGTCAAATGGTGATGAATGGTACAGAGACAACTTAAGAAAGTAGAGGCCGAGCGCGGTGTCTCATGCCTGTAATCCCAACACTTTGGGAGGCCAAGACGGGTGGATCCCCCGAAGCTAGGAGTTGGAGACCAGTCCGGCCAACACGGTGAAACCCTGTCTCTACTAAAAATACAAAAATTAGCCGGCCATTGTGGCACATGCCATCCATGCTCCTCAGAATGCTAAGGCAGGAGAATCGCTTGAACCCGGGAGGTGGAGGTTGCAGTGAGCCGTGATCGTGAAACTGCGCTCCAGCCTGGGCAACAGAGCAAGACTCTGTCTCAAAAAAAAAAAAAAGAAAAAGAAAAGAAAGAAAGTGGAGGAGAAAGAAAGGAGCCTTAAGACTAGTCTTTCAGGGATCATTTCTACAGTTCATTACTAGAACAGAAAGGAGTCAGTACAAAGAGGGGCCGCTATTTTCAATAGGACAGGATGATCAAGAGAATGCCTTCATAAAGTGTCATCTGAGCAGAAATCTGAGGGGAATGGGGTGAGGTATGCAGAAACACGGGGGAAGATCATTCTGTGCAAAGGAGACAGGAAGTCCTGAGGTTCTGAGGCAGGAGTATGGTTGGTACTATCAAAGAATACCAAGGAGGCCAGTGTTGCTAAGTAAAGTGAGGGAGGGAGGAAGGTGGGGGAAAAGATTATAGAGGCAGCAGACAGTCGGATTATATAGGGCCTGGTAGGCCACTCTAAGGACTGCCTTTTACTCGGCGTGAGATGGAGAGCTACTAGAGGATTTGAACAGAGGAGTAAAGTGATAAATTTAGGTTTTCAAAAGATTCCTGTGGCTGCTGTTTGGGAGAATAGACTGTCAGGGTCAAAGGTGAAAAGGGGTTAGAAAGCTATTGCAGTTACCCAAGGGAGAGAGATGATAGTGATTTCGACCAGAATGGAAGCAGTAACGGTGGTAAGAAATCATCACATGTTGACTGAATGTTGAAGCAAAACCAACGAGATTTGCTGACAGAGATGACTATGGAGCATAAGAGAAAGAAAGGATGTAAGAATGACTCCAAATTTTTTGGCCTGAGCAATTAAGAAGGTAGAGTTGGTCGGGCGTGGTGGCTCACACCTGTAACCCCAGCACTTTGGGAGGCCGAGGCAAGTGGATCACCTGAGGTCAGGAGTTAGAGACCAGCCTGGCCAACATGGCAAAACCCCGTCTCTACTAAAAATACAAAAAAATTAACTGAGCATGGTGGTGTGTACCTGTAATCCCAGCTACTCAGGAGGCTAAGGCAAGAGAATCTCTTGAACCCGGGAGGCGGAGGTTGCAGTGAGCTGAGATGACGCCACTGCACTCCAGCCTGAGCGACAGAGCAGGACTCTGTCTCAAAAAAAAAAAAAAAAGAAAAAGAAAGAAAGAAAAGAAAAAGAAGATAGAGTTGTCCTTAGTGTAATAAGGAAGAATTAAGAATAGAGTAAGTTTTTTGAGGAAAGGTCAGAAGTTTGATTAGAGAAGCCTGTTAGACATGCAAGTAGAAATGTCAAGTGGGCAGTTAAGTCCATGCACCTGGAGATCAGGGGAGAGGTCTGGAATGGAGATGTAAATTGAGAAGCCTTCCACATACATAAGTATAAAATCACCAAGAGAGTGAGTGTGGATAGAAAAAAGAGGAGATCCAGGAAGGAAACCTGAGTTTGCAATATTTAGGACAGAGACAAGGGGGAGGAATTGGTAATGTGACTGAGGAGAAGCAAATGAAGCAGGAATAAAACAGAAGGGTAGAGGATTCTAGAAGGCAAGTAAAGAAAGTCTTTCACAGAGGAAGGAGTGATCAACTGCCAAATGCCGCCGAGATGTCAAGAAAGTTAAAAGGCTGAGAATGAACCATTAAATTTAGGAACCTGGAAATAACCAGTGACACTGAGAAGCCAAGTTTCAGAGAAATGTTGACAGCAAATACCTTATTGAAGTGAGTTCAAGATCAACTGGAAGAGGAGCTAACAATGGGGAGAACAGACAACTCTTTTGAGGGGTTTTGCTATAAATAGGAATCAAGAAATGGGGACCACAGCTTAAGCGAATATAGGATCACATACTTTGTTTATTTACTCTGTCACCCTCCTTTCATCTCAAATCTCCACCACCTCCTCCTCCCTCATCGTCTTTCTGTAATGAACTTACTTCCTTATTCCACTGAGAGAAAATAAAAACCATCAGAAAATAACATTCCCAAGTTGCTACCTCCATATCTAACCTCCTACCTACATCCTTATACACTGAGAGGAAACAAGTTGGTTTGGTTGTATGCTTTTCTGCAGTAATGTTCAGCTGTGCGGTGCAGGAATGGATGAGGAGAAGTGTGGTATGAACCAGGATAGGGGTTTTATTAGGTAAGGATGATGAAGGGTGCTAGAGACAAAGACAAAATAATTTTAGAATTAAAACTGCAATTCTATTCTCTATTACTCCCGCAAGCATAACAACAGCCCTACTATCAAATCCAGCGTCCTACCAGTCCAGTAGGATGGCTCAATCTTGGCAGAGATCCCAAGATGGCAGTTACTGATATTAGCCTTAAAGTATAGAGATACACTCAAAATATGCAGCTTCCTTTGATTATTCATTCTACAACTTTCCTCTATACTTATTCAAATCTTTCCCTTTTCAGCACATATCATCTCTTAGAGTAATGTGCTGTCTATTCCGCATGTAAAGGAGCTTTTTGTTTTATTTAATTATTCGATGGATTAACCTAAATGGTAATGGGAGACTGTTTTTTCATTCTGTACTATTCATCATCTCTGTCACCGTATTCAATTATCTTGTTTCCAAAATGAAGAGCCCCATTTTAGCTTAATCATATTTGGCAGTGCAAATAGTATTTGGCATCCCCAACACAGAAAATATGATCATAGATCATTTTAATGTCCTCATTTTAAGTACTTTTGAACAAAATATCTTATTAGCCATTGAGGAAAGCACATAAGAAGTGTGTTCCCTACCTTCAAGAAACTCTTAACCAAAGATGCAATCTATAGGCTAATTTGGGCTGTACAAACGAGGGGCTAGAAGAGATAAGAAAGGGCAGGCAGAGAAGAACGAAGAGCAAGGAACAAGATTATCTGACCTCGCTGCTCAAAGACCTGAATTGTAACTGAAAGAAAACACAAAGGATTCAATATCAAAGAACTTCCAAGGCTGAAGGCCTAGACTTTGGAAATATTTAAAAGAAATATTTAAACTCGTTTTGTTTCTTAGGCGACAAAAAAAAAATTCTACATAAATAAGAAATAAAACATTGTGTTAAACACTCAGTAAATAGTGTGCAAAAATGAGTGTTCTGTTTGGGCAATTCTGTTCAGAGCAGCAACTGCTCTAAGTGGCTAAAACCAATGCACTTAACAAGCATGCTATCTCCAAGGGCACAAAGCCACAGCTGAGAGCTGAAGCCAAGAGCAAGGGTCTGAACAGACATAAACACCCATTGGACTGAACAGTTTTCTATAATCTTTCTAAATAATCTTTAGACAGGCTTCTATAGACCCCTTAGGACTGGGACCCTAATAAAGTCCATGGTCTATGAAAACTATTTATAAAACTTTTCAGAGAAGGTTACACAAATATATTGTCTCAAGCACTGTGTAACGAAAAGTTTTAACCTATTCCATAGGGAATATTCGAGTTTTAACAGATCTTAAAACTATCTTTATATAAGGTAGAGTTTTGCAAAGAAAAAGTAATCGAATTGTATTCTTTAAAAATATTATATACATTTAAATTTGCTCTGATAATTCTGTATCATAATAACAACCACCATTATTTATGTTTGAGACATTGGACAAAAGTACTTTATACATATAATCTCATCCTCACAAAAACATACCTATTAAAAAAAAAAAAAAACATGAGGTTTATATAAGTGAAATGACTTCTCTGTTGTCTCACAATCAGTAACTGGCAAAGCAGGATTCACATTCAAGCTCCCCTGACTATAAAGGCAGTGTACGTTGCCAACCACAAAATGAGAGAGAGAGAGAAAGAGAGAGACAGATATGGGTACAGACACAGACATCTTAAAAGCCCTTGCATTCACCTCTCTGAGTTACCACTTTTCAAAGGCCTTAGTATGGACACCATAAGAATCTCCAATCTGATGCTCAGTGGTTGGCCCTCCAAATAGACCAAGACTCTGTCAAATATCACATTTTAAAGCCCTTAGCATGTCAAAGAGGATAAAAATTAGTATCAGTGTCTTTATTCACAATTACTTAATGAGAAGACAGAACATATTGAAAAAGAAAAGTGAAAAGTGTTTCAAGACTAGTTATGCCCTCCCCACTGTTTATGGAGCCCAGGATAAACCTCTGACTGCATTATGATTAAATATCTATGGTTTTCATTTATTCAAACTCACACTCAAGTCATTATTTCTGATATAGAAGCCCTGCCAGTTGACATAAGCTGCCAAGTGGTAGACTAAATTTCAGGTTCACGTTTGGATCTCTGGTGAACCCATAAAAGCTATATTTATGTATGTGATAGACTTGGATTTTAATGGAGAAATGGTTGGCATATTAATAAAATGTTCTGCTTAGTACATACAAGCTAAACTTATACCAACATGGAAAGGTTGCTTTCTCAAAAGAGAAAAAATAAGCAATCATAGCTTAAAGCAAATTATGTGCAGATATGAGGAAATTAAAGCTCAGACGTTAGTTAAAATGAGCAACAAAAATCCATATTTTAAAAATAGGGTTTGGCGAAATATCTCCTAAACAAGGCTCCTAAGAATATAGACTTTAAAATGAAGATAAAGGCTGGAATTCAAGTCTCCATTCTTTGAATGGAGACAATTTTTGAATCTTTTCTTTGAATCTTTGAACAATTCTTTGAATCTTTTCTTCCTTAACCAGGGTAAAGGTCAAACATCAGCATCAAGGAAACTTCTATTTAGGCCTTCATTTTCTCTTCTTTTACTTAAAGTTAATAAAATTTTTGATTTTCCAAGTATTCTTCCACCAATAGCTGGTTAGATTTCCTGAAGGAAGCTAAGAAAGACGGTTACAAATTTTTCACAAACAAAACATAAGTAAATTTATTTACAGATATATAAAAAAATTCAACAAAATATATCCAGTTTGTATATTACAGATCTGTGCTCCTGAGAAGCTGCGTCCTCAAGGAGAGGTATCAAATTAGACGTGAAAAAGGAGCTGAGGCCTGGAGGCCCATGGATTTACCACTCTAATATTTTATCTCCTGCATTAACAGTTGTAAGAGATACTAACAGTTTGGATCAGGTATGTATTTTTTTGACCTTAGACCCCAGTTCCATATTATTATTAATGTATGCTAAGAAATTCGAGAAGAAATAAAGAAGATGAGTGTCTAGTGTTCTTAGAAAATTACTACTCCATTAAAAATAGAGATTAAAAATCCTGCAGCTGTAGAGCCAAGCTCTTCGTTATGTATACACAGCTTTCTAAATCCCATAAAAATCTCAACATCTGACCCATTTCACTTTTACAAGGGAAGGGGTTGTTATACTGGAAAATATGCGTAAAAATGTGCAGCATTCAGAGGCATTAAACAGTTTTATTTCACATTTGTTTCCTATGTATCCTACATAGGAAACATACATTCCTCTGTTCTATGTACATTGTAGCACCTGCTGCTAAATCTCTACTCTCCGTCAGCTCCCAGCCTTCTCTTTTCAGAAGGGATTAATTTGAGTGTCTTTTTGAATGGCTGAAGTAATGCTGCCATCTCCTGTTTACTGCACAGAATGTAATGAAATTACCCTCAAAAGGACTGAAAAGTAAAATTGGATAAAACTACAAACCAGAGACTGTTGGTTCTTTTGTAAACTTTCTCTAGCCATAGATTAAAAACCAATCTTATTCAAATTGACAGTGTCATAATAATGTTTTAAATTTGATATGTCTTTAAATAAAAGTTATTCTAAAGAAATGTTGGTCTTTATCTAAACATTAAATTGGTACTTCACCTCATTTTTCAGAATATTGCTCTCCTCATGTTACCTACATTTCAGTCGTTCATTTTTAAAATGTAAACATAAAAAAATTTAAACTTTAAAAATAATAACCGCATATATTAAGTTTTAATACTAGCTAAAATGTTCTCAGGAAATGGATTTATCACCAACAATCTCAAATTTAGAATACTCACAGAGAGTATGAGGAAGGCAAAAGTTAACCAAAACAATAGAAATCACTGTCTTATTTTGAAATTTTACCAAAGCAGATACAAATAATACACTAACTAAAAAAAATAAACTTTAAAAAAACATTTTTACCTCCAACTCTTAGAATCTGAAAATATATCCACTAGGAAAGTCCATGTCTTCAAAATACATAGATTTTATTTTGCTCTTATTCTTGCTATAAATCTATTGGGCATTAATGTGATCATATTCCCCAGGTTTTTGTGAATGGGAGTAGTATTCTAGTTGAGGATGAGAATCTGTGTCTTAGGCTGACTTGTTAAAGAGATCCTTAAGAGATATTCTCTTTTCCAATTACAAACATCAGAATTCTGCTGACAGGGTCTCAGAAGAAGTGTACTTAACCCAGTATTATATTTAAAAGCCCAATTCCCTTTATAATCAACTATAGGTAGCAACATTCCTCATTTAAAGTTATTATAATCTCTTCTAAAAATTAATTCTCATTTGTTTATTTCATGGCAAGGCAAAGCAGCTAGCTGTAATCTTTTATAAAATATACCCTCATCATACACTTCCAGATTGGTTTTCTTCAAATCACTATTTTCTGGACAAATAGCTCCCCTTCCCATCCCTTTTCTTTAAAGGTGTCTCCTTGGCCCTATTAATTCACCTGTGTTGCTCCCCTACTGAGGGCTTGATAAGACTCAGTGTTGTAAATCCCTCTTTCTGGAGAATTCAGAAAGACCAACCATGCTGAACCACTGTTGTTGGTCTGGATAATATGGAATAAGTAGAGATCAGGAAAATATTGCACAGTTTTTGCACAGCAAAACTCAAAGTGCAGAGCATTGCAAATGAATGACTTATGGAAGACTATGTTTGTACATTTGAAAGTTAGCTTTGTATAAACAGTTTTTTTTTTTCCAAATCTCTACATGCCTCTTGTGGAAGCTACCTACCAATTTATAAAATATATTCCTTCAGGGCCAGGCGTGGTGGCTCAAACCTGTAATCCCAGCACTTTGGGAGGCTGAGGCAGGTGGATCACAAGGTCAGGAGATCAAGACCATCCTGGCTAACATGGTGAAACCCCATCTCTACTAAAATACAAAAAACTGGCTGGGCATGGTGGTGTGCACCTATGGTCCCAGCTACTTGGGAGGCTGAGGCAGGCGAGTCGCTTGAACTCGGGAGGCGGAAGTTGCAGTGAGCCAAGATCATGCCACTGTACTCCAGCCTGATGACAGAGCAAGACTCTGTCTAATAATAATAATAATAATAATCCTTCTACATATATTAAATACAAACTATTCTAATATTCAACAAAATGGCAAATCCTATAATCAGGCAGTTTACACAATGTTCAAAGGTTTCTTGGGTCATGTCCTGGAACTTGGGGGTCTATCTTCTCATTTGGAAAATGAAGGAATCAAACTAGACCATTTCTCAAGTCTCTTCCATCTTAAAAACTCAGACTTGGCCAGGCACAGTGGCTCACACCTGTAATCTCAACACTTTGGGAGACTGAGGCAGGTGGATCACCTGAGGTCAGGAGTTCAAAACCAGCCTGATCAACATGGTGAAACCCCGTCTTTATTAAAAATACAAAAAATAAAAATAATATAAAATAAAATAACTGGGCATGGTGGCGCAGGCCTGCAGTCCCAGCTGCTTGGGAGGCTGAGGCAGAATTGTTTGAACTCAGGAGACAGAGATTGCAGTGAGCCGAGACTGCGACACTGAACTTCAACCTGGGTGACAGAGTGAAACTCCGTCTCAAGAAGAAAACAAAAACCAAAAAAACCTCAGACTCCAATTCCAGTAGAATCTGCAGTGGAAAAATATTGTTACATCAGGCCTAAATTCTCTAGAGGCAAGAGAAAGCATCTTCTCCAGAAACACAGGAAAGAAAGTAGGAAGGTCATATTTTGGTCTGGCCGTATAATTACTTCTAGAAAATATCAAAACCAATCATTATAATAGAGGCAAGGTGGCTGCTGACACTCAGGAAAATAACTTTTACCATAATTGTCATTAATATTTATTTACCTTCGGTGACAGTATTAAAGAAGATCACTTATGTCATTAGGAAGAATACTTTAATAGTTTGGGTTGTTTGCTTTAATTCCCTAAATTTTGCATCATTTAACAATAAGCTAACTTTGGGAAATGATCATCATAAATATATAAATATACCTTTTTGTTTTATACTAAATGGTTAATCTTAAATAGACCCTTGTATTATGTAAGAGTCCCTCCACCATGGTAGACCCTCTTCAAAAGACTAAAATAAAAAATGAAGTAATTTGGGAATCACCTAATATAACAAGATGTTATTATAAAATAAATCCCCAATATTTATTTGCGCAATTATTTAACTCTCATTATCAAGTCATTGAAATAGAAATCAAAGAATCTATAGATTTCTGGAATCACAGAACAAGGTTAAAAGGAGTTGGTTTACATGATCATCCACTCAACTCTACAGAGTTTTATTATTATTTACATATTATTTATATGTTGGGGCCAGACGCAGTCGATCACACCTGTAATTTCAGCACTTTGAGAGGCCAATGTGGGTGCGTTACCTGAGGTCAGGAGTTTGAGACCAGCCTGGCTAACATGATGAAATTCCATCTCTACTAAAAATACAAAAATTAGCTGGGCATGGTGGCTTGTGCCTGTAATCCCAGCTACTCAGAAGGCTGAGGCAGGAGAATCGCTTGAACCTGGGAGGCAGAGGCTGCAGTGGGCTGAGATCACGCCATTGCATTCCAGCCTAGGTGACAGAGCAAGACTCTATCTCAAAAGAAAAAAAACAAATAAATAAAATAATACACATATATTATTTTTTGGTTGTCTTCCAATTCAGATAAGGCAATATAAATATTATTAAATATATTGCTTTTCTTAAATAGAAGTTTGCATATCTCATCCAAACTAGCTGTTAATTTTCAAATTTGAATATCTTAGTAGGAGAATAAAGTGCACAGGTAGAGGAACATTTTATTTGCTGCCTTAAAGATTTTCAGCACAAGTAAAAATCCGTGAACTGACAATTAATTATAAGTTCTTTTCACTTCAATAAAATGCTCTTTCAATTGAGACTTTCTGTTATCTCCAGAGAAAACAACTACTGAGTTCTATCCAATGCAATGAAAGCAGAATCAGTCAGATAATATTCAGTTTATTTACATTTATTTTCTTTTTTTTTCTGTTTTTTTTGTTTGTTTGTTTGTTTTGTTTTGTTTTTCGAGACAGAATCTCGCTCTGCCACCAGGCTGGAGTGCAGTGGCGCAGTCTCGGCTCTCTGCAACCTCTGCCTCCCGAGTTCAAGTGATTCTCCTGACTCAGCCTCCCAAGTAGCTGAGACTACAGGCGCCTGCCACCAGACCCAGCTAATTTTTATATTTTTAGTAAAGACAGGGTTTCACCATGTTGGCCAAGATGGTCTTGATCTCTTGACCTTGTGATTCACCCACCTCGGCCTCCCAAAGTGCTGGGATTACAGGCGTGAACCATTGTGCCCGGCCTATTTACATTTATTTTCAACTAACAATTGCATCAAGCTGAATTTCCAAAATAAAAAGTGAATGCTGGCATTTCGTTTTCATTTTTTAACTTGAGAAAATCACCAGCATGGGGCAAAAAAAAAAAAATAGGAATCCTCTGTACTAATTTATAGTGACCTGAACATTTTTCTCTCCCTCTGTCTCCCTCTCTCTCCATCCCTCCCTCACTTTCTCTGTCTCCTTTTCCCATTGCCTCCTCTCCACCACCACCAAGAAATACTGCTTTTTTTTTTTCTTTCTTTTTGTGGAGATGGAGTCTCATTCTGTCTCTCAGGCTGCAGTGCAACCTCTGCCTCTCAGGTTCAAGTGATCCTCCTGCCTCAGCCTCCTGAGTAACTGGGATTACAGGCATGCGTCCCGTGCCTGGCTAATTTTTATATTTTTAGTAGAGACAGGGTTTAATCATGCTGGCCAGGCTGGTCTTGAACTCCTAACCTCAGGTGATCTGCCTGCCGCCTCAGCCTCCCAAAGTGCTGGGATTACAGGCATGAGCCACTGCACCCAGCCTAATACTTCTGCTTTTAAAGTATTAACTCTATTTGCTGCAAATAAACTTTGAACACGGACTTTAAAATTGTCTTGTACTGGGATGTATTCGATTCATTGGCCAGGCAGGTTTCTGGATCATAAAAGGTCGTGTTGTTGCCCATTGCTACGACAGGAGAAACACCTTAGCAGTTTCACTGCAATATAGAAGTTTATTTGAAGACCAGTTCACTTCTTATCTGTTTTATTTTCACTGCAACCCAACACAATAGTGTCAAACCAAAGTGACTGTTAAACTTCATCTGTCCTGTATTCTATACTGAGCACTTCTAGAAGGCAGCAGTGCAACCCAAAATACTTTGGATGAGACTCACTTCACAAGACAACACAACAACAAAGGTAATATGACAACTCCGCCTTTTATGCCCTGATATGTTACTAAAAATATCTAACAGATTTATTGCGTATCATTTCCTCTTCACATACAACTCTGAATTCTGCTTTTGCACTTCAGCATCGTTCACATTATGTTATCATTTTCATTATTTTGGAGTAAACTTTTCTAGAGTCTTCACATGATAGAAATTTGGAATATAATATTTTGAAATGGATAATGTTATTTCAAAATGCAGCTTGTGAGGAAATGTAGAAAAGGTTTTAATTTATTCTTAAATTACATGTGCATTTCCTCCTGAAAGAGTGGCATAACTGCATCACGTTATGACCCTCGTGGGGCTAAGTACCTCCTGCAAAACACAACATGTACCCATTTGGCAAAACATCTGCTGACTCCTAGAATCCATCAAGTTTATCCAGCATCAAATCTACAAGAGAAGGCGGGCTTTTTAATTTGTAGTATTTTGTATGCTAATATTTTATATTCCCCTTATGCATCTCATATTTATTTATTTTTTTATGTGCATTTTGCTTCTTTTCACCTGGGGGCAGCACTGTGAAATATCACAGACCTTTGACTCAGTATTTCTCTAACGAGCCAACGAGGTACAAACAGGATTTTTATATCCATTTGTAAATTTTAGTTGGGGGTAGTTGAGAGAAGGAAAAATAAAGAGACAAATACTACATTTGTATAAGGTTTAATTCACATCACTCGTATAATTCTGTGCTGTTGGCATATGTCTCAATAAATAAGCTTCAAAAAGAAATTATTGCAATGTAAAAACAGTTTCCCTGAATTCACATGCTTTTTACTGTTCCCAGGTCTCACAATGGCTTTTAAACTTATTTTTTCAGCTTCTTAGAGCCATGTACTCCACATTGTGATAGGATTTGTTTCTATGCCCTGCTCCCTAGAGTGGAGCTGGAGAGAAAGGAAGTTGAGACAGCTTGGCTCCACACTCGACTCAAAGCAGCCCAACCTGAGAGACTTACTTTTGTTGCCAGAGGAAAAGGAACCTTAAAAAATAGAGGGTGAATAAAGGCTGAGGAGTTTAAGCCTGAAAAGAAAGCTCACAAACAGACAAGTGAAATATCTGAGTGCCTGCCATACCACGCACTGTCCTAGGCACGGGAGATAAAGGCTCAGAACATAGTTAATGCTCCCATGGAACTACGGTGTGGAGAATTTAATCTCCAAAGCATACCCCTTGCCTTGATCATCTCCAAATTATGCCCATTTACCAGAATAGGCTTTCTCTGGAAACTTGTTCTTCAGGTAGTTCTAGGCATATTCTCAATATGGCGGAGAAAACATTGAAAATCAACGGTTTAAATTTTTATAATTTCTGATTTTTATTTCATACATATATATTGCAATTGAGCAATATTAGTAACCTTGGAAGAAAGATAAAAAACAGCCAGCGTCCACTGAGGTGGTTATAGAATTCTAATTGATATCATTTATAAAACTTCATTAAACTACTTAAAATTACAACTAATTGAAATAATGTTATGTGAGTTAGAAAATGCCAATGTCCTTTAGTATTTAAAGAGTTTAAATGCAAATGGTCTAAGAGCAAGGCTAATTTGGTATTATTATTGTTATTGGAAGCTTTTATTAAACTCAATCCAAATGGGGGTAACAATTTGTAAAAAGCAAATAAATGCAACCAGAAATAGTAAACTAAGCTCAACAATATCCTATAATCTCTATTCCTACAAATAGAATTCTCAAAATCTTCAGAGAATGGGATAAGAATCTTTTCCTAGGGTGAACCTGCTATAGTCCCTGCTTCTTACCTTGTCTTCCTGTTTCTCACTGACCTGTCCCTCAGCTGGCATCAGTTTCTTACTGCCCTCTGTTGGCTAGGCATGAATTCATTCATTTTAAGCAGTTTTGTTTTTACAACTGAAAGTATAGACAAGTATAAATTCACTTGATTCACAAAACACAAATTTTTAAAAAGATTATTATACTAAAGCCGGGTGTGGTGGCTCACGCCTGTAATCCCAGCACTTTGGGAGGCAGAGGCGGGCGGATCACGAGGTCAGGAGATCGAGACCATCCTGGATAACACGGTGAAACCCCGTCTCTACTAAAAAAACAAAAAAATACAAAAAAATTAGCCAAGCGTGGTGGCAGCTGCCTGTAGTCCCGGATACTCCAGAGGCTGAGGCAGGAGAATGGTGTGAACCCGGGAGGCGGAGCTTGCAGTGAGCCGAGATGGTGCCACTGCACTCCAGCCTGGGCGACAGAGCGAGACTCAAAAAATCTCAAAATCTCAAAAAAAAAAAGAAAAAAAAAAGATTATTATATTAATGGCACTCAAATTAACCCCAAGAATGTACTGTATCATTATTTCATTTCTTTAATTTAAAATGTTTTCTTGGCACTTGACCTTCTTTCTCAGAGCCCACTTGGGTTTCTTCCAAGTAAACTTTCCTTTAAAAAATAAAAATAAATAAAAATAAATATTTTACTTCAAAAGCAATACATGTTGATTAGACGAAAAAGAAAACAAGCAAATGGAAAACCTTCCTAGAAACATTAACACCTTGATGTATATCCTTCCAACCTGTGTTCTCTGCCAGCATGTACCTTCATATTCTTTTATCTTTATTTTTTTTATTTTTTTGAGACTGAGTCTCGCTCTGTTGCCCCAGGCTGGAGTGCAGTGATGCGATCTTGGTTCACTGCAACCTCCGCCTCCCGGGTTCAAGAGATTCTCCCACCTCAGCCTCCCGAGTAGCTGGGATTACAGGCGACTGCCACCATGCCTGGCTAATTTTTGCATTTTTGGTAGAGACAGGGTGTCACCGTGTTCGCCAGGCTGGTCTCGAACTCCTGACTTCAGGTGATCTGCGCCCACCTTGGCCTCCCAAAGTGTTAGAATTGCAGGCGTGAGCCACTGCACTCGGCCCCTTTATATTCTATATTATTTTAGTATTTCCTTTTTTTTTTTTTAAGAAAATTTTTATTTTACGTTCAACTACTTTTCAAAAAATGTATATTAACAAATGCCCTTCCATACTGTCCATTTTGGTGGCATCCTAATATCCCACTATGTAAACATACATTTTATTCAATTCTCCTCCATCATCAACACAAAGTATTGTAGCTCTGTGATGAATATACTTATAGCTATGCCTAGTCTTTTATTTGAAATTGGCCTAATAAATATTTTCTAAACTAAAGCATTCTGAATTGATGCTTTACAATTTTTTCTCTCCCTGGCCGGGCACAGTGGCTCACACCTGTAATCCCAGCACTTTGGGAGGCCGAGGCAGGCAGATCACAAGGTCAGGAGTTTGAGACCAGCCTGGCCAATATGGTGAAACCCCCGTCTCTACTAAAAATGCAAAAATTGGCCGGGCAGGGTGGCGCGCGCCTCTAGTCCCAGTTACTCGGGAAGCTGAAGCAGAAGAATCACTTGAACCCGGGAGGCAGAGGCTATAGTGAGCCAAGATTGTGCCACTGCACTCCAACCTGGGCAACAGAGCGAGACTCCATCTCAAAAAAACAAAAAACAAAATAAACAAAAACAAATTTTTTTTCTCTCCCTTTATCATCAAAAAGTGAAAGGCAAATAGAACCTCACTGATTGGTAGGGCCTCAGGAGGATCACCAGGGTCTCTATCTTCACAATCTTTGTCGTTCAGTTTGCTTAATTCATATTTAAAAGAAACAAACTCAAACGAGATAGAAAAACACAACAGAAAGACACTTCTGTCTCTTCTCTGGCACATTTCCTTCCAAAAACTAAGGTACTGTGGAAGCCAAATTAACAGTGTGGTGATGAAAACCGTCACTGAACATTTAGCGGGGGTAAAAAAAAAGAAGAAGAAAGGAAGAAGAAAGAGGAGGGGGTGGAAAAGGGGATAAAAAATACTCTGTAGGTATATTTCACAAAGTAGGGAAGAGCTTAGAAAACTGCCCATCAACATAGAGGAAGAAACGTTAGAAGATTCATCCTCCACCCTGATTTGTAAGCCTTCCCAAGTAAAAGCCAGATTTGAATACGATTTATCAACAGACTAAGATTACGATCTGTAAACTCTGGGATAAAAGCTGGCTGAAACATCTCATTTATGATAAAGCAATTTGAATTGAGATGTACTGTTATATTTGAAGTGTCAAACCATGCTTTCAAAAAAGAATTCATGGTTTATTTTTGCCTGGGATCGGCTTGGTCCCAATCCTTCTGAACATTCTGCTGTGTCAGTACTTCTATATCCCAAGCCACCAGCAGTGAGTCAGACTGGTGCCCTGAGTGAGTCTTGTGGCCTCTCCCCAGATCACCTCCTTAACCACGCCATCTCTTTTACTCTTGCTGGGACTTACTGCTGAAGTTGTTCTAGCACGTGGATTGACCTTTTTGAACATGCCTGGCTGGGAAGACAACGCTGTACCCTTCTCTGCCATCGGCCTGTCCCATCCTTGTCCTGGAGTGGTGATGGCTGTGACCTTATTCCCTGACTAGTCTCTTCCTTCTCAGTGGCTCTCAGGAGTACTTGTGCTTAACATAGTCCTTGAGCACAACTCTTTAAATAACGAACTCATTTAAAAAAAGAAATCCAACTTTGGGAGGCCGAGACGGGCGGATCACGAGGTCAGGAGATCGCGACCATCCTGGCTAACACGGTGAAACCCCGTCTCTACTAAAAAATACAAAAAAAACTAGCCGGGCATGGTGGCGGGCGCCTGTAGTCCCAGCTACTGGGGAGGCTGAGGCAAGAGAATGGCAAAAACACGGGAGGCGGAGCTTGCAGTGAGCTGAGATCCAGCCACTGCACTCCAGCCTGGGCGACAGAGTGAGACTCCGTCTCAAAAAAAAAAAAAAAAAAAAAAAATTCAAACTCCATTAAGGGCAAGATTAGTCCTTAGTTAAGACTAGTAGATGTTTCCACACTTTCCTAGGGTTTATAAGCCCTGTCTATGTAATGCTTCTGTTGCCTCAACAATCCAGTTAAAGACTGACAATACTTGTTTATAATAGCAGTCTAATAGAGGCTTTTTACAATCTTTGTTCTCAATTTTTTTTTTTTTTTTTGAGATGGAGTCTCGTCCTGTTGCCCAGGCTGGAGTGCAATGACACAATCTTGGCTCACTGCAACCTCCACCTGCCAAGGTTCAAATGATTCTCCTGCATCAGCCTCCCGAGTAGCTGGGATTACAGGTACCTGCCACCACGCCCAGCTATTTTTCGTATTTTTAGTAGAGACGGGGTTTCACCCTGTTGGCCAGGCTGGTCTCAAACTCCTGACCTTGTGATCCGCCCGTCTCAGCTTCCCAAAGTGCTGGGATTAAGGCATGAGCCACCGCACCCCACCTCTCATTCATTTTTTAAAGCATTTAAAGTGGTTTATCAGAAATACATAGAATACACTTTAATAAAATCAGAATGAAGCAAAAATAAAAATAAAGAATAGAAAGAAAATGGAGTTTTTCATTTGGAGGCTCTCACAGCCAAAGTACACAGGGAGTCACAAGTCTCATTGTCCATGGGTGCAAGAAAACATCAAGTGCTTGGCTCAAACAGCTCTCCTTTTGGGTTCATGAGGGATGTCCTCAACAAGATTCTGAGCACACACAGCAACTGGTTTCATAAAACTATTTTCCTACATAAAACAATGAACACATCTGCTTCTGTACTGGCACTTTTGCTTTAATGGGCTCCCCAGTGATCCCATATAAGCTACACAGGCAAATCACACTCTGAAGCTGACACTACATTTGCACTGAGTTTTGAAGAATGAGTAGGAGATATCCAGATGGAGAAAAGTAGAGGTACTTCAAACAAACCAAAGTTATGAAGAGATGGGCATGATCACTTTTCAGTAACTACAACTCAGAAGTCTGGATGAGTAACTGGAATGGAGTGACTCATATCTTGAAAATCATCTGGATGAGACTGACAGTAGTAAGACCTTCCTTTACAGCGCAGGTAGGAGTTGAGGATGCCAAGGCCTTTGGCATGGGAAGGTGGTAGGTAGTAACAAGTGATAATGAACGCAGTCTGGTACATACCACATGGTCAGCTTTCTTTCCCTCTAACAAAAACATGTTAGTGATGATAAAGTTCACTTCAAGGCATGCAAAATTTGAAAAGCAAGTGGGTGTTCCTGGGGAAATTGTCTGGTACAGCTGAGAGTGGATCAAAAAACACAAAATAGACTTGGGAAACAGGGGAAGCTGTGGGAGTGGGAGAATGTCCCAGGAAGGCTGCAGAGAAGCAAACTGATGCTCACCTGAACTCTGGAAACTATTACAATTGAAAGCACAGGCAGAAGGGAAAGAACTGAAATGTAACCGTCAAAATGCCAACAGCACTTAAAACAAAATCCTGGAGGTCAGGAAAAGGCTGGGATTGAGCCACTGCATTTGACCAGAGGCTGCTGGCAAGCACACGAGCAGTCTCCAGTGAGGACAACAGCCAGAAAACAGACAAAAGTCTGAGGATGGAGACGTTTCAATGACTTGGAGGAGCAAACACAGAGCAACAAGAAGGGAAAATGCAGAGTTAAGGTTAGATTTTAGGCCGGGTACGGTGGCTCATACCTGTAATCCCAGCTTTGAGAGGCCAATCCAACACCTGAGGTCAGGAGTTACAGACTAGCCTGGCCAACATAGTGAAACCCTGTCTCTACTAAAAATACAAAAATTAGCTGGGCATGGTGGCATGCACCTGTAATCCCAGCTACTCTGGAGGCAGAGGTCGCAATGAGCCAAGATTGTGCCACTGCACTCCAGCCTGGGTGACATAGGGAGACTCCGTTTCAAGAAAAACAAAACAAAACCAAACCAAACCTTGGGATTAACATTCCTTCTGACTTTGGTGTTTTGCAGCTGAGGTGACAGTGGACATGGAAATACCACAATAACAAAAAAAATCTGAGCCTGGACAATGTGGTGAAATCCCATCTCTACAAAAAAAAAACCACACATGTAAGACACTTCACCTGCTTTCCATTCTAATTGAACATATGTAACAGCCCTAACAGTGCCATATATGCAACAGGCACTCAAAAATGTCAACAAAGATTGGTGATACATGGAAACTAGAATTCAAAGTGAACTTTTCTCAGAAAAGCCAGAGTACATAAAGTTGACAATTTCAATGTTAACACATTTCCAGGTTACACACTTCAGAGAAAGTATTTCGGAGATCCTTGCTTTCCATGAGGCCACTCAATGTCACCACCATGCTAAGGTCAACCAGCTGTAGCTGTAACTACCAAACCAACCAGTATGGGAGACCCTACTCTGATTCCCAATTAAGGCCTTCAGCCTGTTAACGTATTAAGATGCAAAGAAAAACGTTGGTAGTTTTCAAAACCAGGATTGAGGAAGTACACGGCCTCACATTCTTTTAACAGTACATTTATCCAAGTTTGAATACACCGAACACCAGCCATGGCTTCTTTCACTGTGGAGATTCCTAGGGACCGTGATGCATTCAAGCCCCTCTCGCTACTGCACAAAACAGAGGCCAGGCATGGTGGCTCATACTTGTCATCCCCGCACTTTGGGAGGCCAAAACTGGTGGATCACCTGCGGTTCGAGACCATGCTGGCCAGCATGGTAAAACCCCATCTCTACTAAAAAATACAAAAAATTGCCAGGCATCTACAATCCCAGCTGCTTGGGAGACTGAGGCAAGAGAATCACTTGAACCCAGAAGAGGTTGCAGTGAGCCAAGATTGCACCACTGCACTCCAACCTGGGCACCAAGAATGAAACTCCATCTCAAAAAGTCAAAGGAATGTCCACAAGCATTCCTAGACATCACAGACATGTCCTACATGCAAGATTTGATCCTGGTCCAACTGTGTACTTTCTACTAACCTGCCCAGTTTGTCTACTCATTGTCCTTTCATAGACTTTAACCTATTAAAAACACACAGCCTCTCTCTCCAGATTCTAAACGAGTCTAGCCAGGGATAAATGTCCATAGCTAAGTAACCCTGGCCATCACCAATACTGCATGGCAGACCTCTCTTTGCTAGAGCTGTTCAGGTTTGAATCGCCCCACGATGCAGTCACTGGTTGGGGAGAAGACTTTGAGAGCACATTTCCAGTTCATCTGTAGTAATCACTTTGTGAAGATTATATTTTACTTTGCTAACAGGGACCTTACTTTACTGCCCCAAATAAAAAGCCAGACATGAGGAATGTGAGCCAAAGATTTATTTATTCATTTCTTGCATTTGAAGTACTCTTCGATAACATCCTTGGCCTGAGACTCCTTTCCATAGTCCTTAAAAGAAAAAAAACACATGCCATTTCTTGTTAACATTTAGGAATTTCACCAAGTTGTTATTATCAACTACAGTGGAGCTTCAACAATTAGCTATGTCTTATAAATATGTTTCTCATCACTAAGATTTGTTATAGCCACTTTCAGGGACCTTAACGACTTCAATGTCCTTAAGGCTCGTAACATGGCTTTACTATTGCCAGTTTTTAAAGTATGTCTGCACAAACACAATCAGGTAAGCAGATTCATTGGCTGGCTTGTAAATTACAACTTTTATTTTTTTCTGAAATGCAGAAAATGCTTTAAACCTGTTGAATCAGTTTTTTCCTTTTTTAAGATCCTCAACTTAATTTCAATACAAGGTGTTATATGATTACCCAGCACAACCTTCATCCCTAAAATAAATGGTGACTTACCTTAACTACTACACAACTGCAACCAACCACTTTACGGGGTTTCCCCTCTCTGTCAATTTTACAGAGGCCTACCCATTCTCCTAGTTTCTTGTTGTCATCAACCTATTGGGAGAAAATTTAAAAAAAAAAAAAAAATCATATTAATAGACATTAACACTACCAAAAATAAATTCAACCCAAAAGGTGGCTGTAGTCAGAAGGGTGACATGGCAGTTTCCTCATGGCAGTTCAGTAGAGGGAGCCAGTTGTCATCATGTACAGCACAAAGATCACCTACAAGCCTACTAATCTTTGTTGTATACCAACGTCAAAATTAGCATTCAATTCTGCAGGTATAAAATGCTTCTACCTACAATCATCTTTAAAATGGCCAACAATATCAGGTGCACGTAATGTTTACACCTGCACAAAATGAAGAGCTTGAGACTTCACAAAATTGACCCTGATATACAAGCATCACTGAACATTAGTCCCAACACAATCCTTAGCAGCCTTACCTTAATTAGGTTGATCTGATGTTCAGCACAAAGGGCCTCCACCAACTTGACATACATAGGCTCATCACAGTTGGATGCAAGCACACAAAGATGGGCTTGGCGCCTGAAATTCAAATTGCAATGAAAATGAAGCTAAAACTCAGATCCAAATCCATCATTCTTGCATTTTAGGAGTTATCTTTGCACTAACACTTGCAAAACATAAGCAGCAAATCTATTTAACACATAAATGTGTACAAAATTGCCTGAGTCTGAAGAACCTGCTAGGTAGCATATACATCTTCAATTAACCTACAACTGGTCTTCAGTAAAACCTCTTTCCCTGACACACTGAATTGGTATAAAGGCATTTTTAAAACTTGTGGCCAAATCCCAACCATAATGGCTTTCTTGTAAGCCAGCTTCATACATCGTAAGAAACATGTGAAAGGCCGGGCTCACTCCCATAATCTCAGCACTTTGGGAGGACAAGGGGGGCAGATCATTTGAGGTCAGGAGTTCCAGACCAGCCAGAGACCAACATGGCGAAACCCCATTTCTACTGAAAGTACAAAAACTAGCTGGGCATGGTGGCATGTGCCTGTAATTCCAATAATTGCTTCAACCTGGTAGGTAGAGGTTGCAATGAGATCGTGCCACTGCACTCCAGCCTGGGCAACAGAGCGAGACTGTCTCAAAGGAAAAAAAAAAAAGCTGTGGCATTAATGGAACAGTTATGAAATGCCTTGCAATACTGCCGAAGTAGAAATAATACATAAGATTCATACTAGAATCTACTAAATACATTAAACAATAATGCCGTTTCCATCGGATTCAACTGGCTAGATTACACCAAAACGAACTGAACTTGTCCTGTAAAACCTTAAAACTGCATTTAAATTCAGCTCAAGAGTAGGTTGTCAATGCAACCACCATAAAAAACACATTAACTCGATCCATTCAAAATACATTAATAAATATCCCAAATTCAAATAAATCACAGATATTCCTACACCTAGAACCAAATGCTTCTGAAACCTGAGTTTGAAATTCCATTAATGTAATGCTTGTTTTGCAAACTGCCAAACGTAATGTGGCTCTCCATCTCATCTCTCCGCCTAAGTATAAAACTGACTAGCCCCACAACCTACAGGTTTGTCAGACTCTTACATTTCACTCATAAAAGGAGTGAAGGGGTATCCGACAATTTAAGTCATCATTCAAACACTGTAGTTTTGAGTGCTTATCCCCATTCCAACAGCAACCCACACATTTTAAGTGGGCTTTATAGATCTAAGTTCTGATACCTTTTCCTAGGTTTCCTGTAGGACGGATGCCATTCAGAACTTTTGCGCTAACACCATGAACTCCACGCCTTCTTCCCTTGGGTGGCAGTTTTGTTCCGGTTGCAAGAACCCACAGTATTGAGACTGATACACGTACTTGTCTAAGGCTTTGGCAGCTTCGCGAATTCCACGTGCTAGGCCATCGTGGATGAGGGCGGTCTTCAGCACCTCTTGTAAAGCAGTATTAACGTCCATTACACCTCCAGCAGCAATGCTGAAACACGACACATCAGAACCATCAATTAAAATCCTCACACCGCATAACGCCTCGACCTCAGAAAAGGCCTAAGTGTACAACAGAAGCGCTTACGGCAACCCGTTCGACCCAGTCCTACTCCGCCAGCTCCAGGCCCACGCCTCAGCCGAACCCCGACCCCAACTCCAAACCCGGCCCCTGGGCTCACCCTTCCTCGGCCATGGCGGTGGGTTACGGGTGAAGCGGAATCTTGAACGCACTGAAAAAAAAAAGCATTGACCTGCTAGAGAACCAGATACTTGTAACCAATCCCCGTAAAAACACAACGAGCCACGAATCACAACCAATACACCACTGCCGCCTCGCTAAACTTACCCCAAGCCTCCGCCTCCGCGCGACTCCGCGGCGGCAGGGAAAGAGGCCTCATCAGCCCGCATGACGGTATTTAAGGGTTTTTCAGGCCCCCTGCGCGCATGTGCACTCCCACCCTCGAAAGAGGTGGCTCCCGCGGTGCCGGGCCTGGGGACTTTCTGTTTCCGGATTCAGGCGGTTCTGAGGCAAGAGTACTGCGAGTTTTCTGTGTCTGCCAGGCCAGTCCTTGGCGAGTGCAACAGGCACTACGTGGGCAGCTTCGCGTTGTCCTTCTTTGAGGGGGCGTGGCTCACCGAGGCCCAGGGAACTCATTCTACGGAGCGCGACAGGAGACAAACAAGTTGGTCCGCGTGGTCTTTAAGGCACCTAGAGCCTTGTATCCCGCGGAGCGCCAGTTTTAACCCTTTCCACACCACGTTCTACTTTCCCCTCGCTTCCACAAGACCCAGTCTTCCCAGGCAGCGCATTTTGTTCCTTCGCTCCTAAGTCACCCTGAGAGACCCCCATGATTGTGTCGTTGTGGGTGTGATCCTCATCTTTGTCTTCATGAAACGAGAACCAACACGCTTTCACTATTCCAGGCTGGAGTGCAACGGCGCGATCTCGGCTCACTGCAACCTCCGGCTCCCGGTTTCAAGCGATTCTCCTGCTCAGCCTCCCGAGTAGCCGGGATTACAGGCGCCTGCTACCACGCCTGGCTAATTTTTTGTATTTTTAGTAAAGACGGGATTTCACCATGTCGGCCAGGCTGGTCTCGAACTCCTGACCTCAGGTGATCCTCCCGCCTCGGCCTCCCAAAGTGCTGGGATTACAGGCGTGAGCCACTGCCCCCGGCTGCTTTCACTATTTCTAAGCACTTTCCCTGCGGTGTGTTGGTAAAGGGGGACCCTGCAGCCAGGGGGTCAATTCTAGTTTCTAAATATAGGGGGAGTCGCTTCTGAACGAAGTTTGTTCTGCTTTGGTTTTTAAGGATGGATTGTGCTCGGAATACACAGTCCCGCGCAAATCAGAATTCCTCAGGTGCATTTTCAACACCTACAATGTGCCTGACGCAGGGCCAGGACTATAGACATGAAATATCCAGTCTTTGAGGAATCCATTTTCTTATGGGAAGCAACATTTTAAATTTGGAAGTGATTGGCCATTCCCCAATCCCCACTTCCAAAGCAAACGCACGAAACACTACTGAATATGATCAATACTGCCTTTGTGTTTAATTTCCTCTCCTGAGTAGTCAGCCGCCAATCCAGTGAGCAATTATTAGGTGCTTGGCACGTGCCAGCGCTGTGAATCCAGTGAACAGATACTGTTAGACTGGTGAGTGCAGCGAAAACAAAACTGGATAACGCGGTAAGAGCGCCAGGGACTTCATCAGAACAGAGACCTGCTGTAATGTTAATAAACTGATAGAGTTCAGTTTTAGATTTTCCGCTGGTTTCAGTTTCATTTTTAAAGCGTTCAAGCTGCTTCTCTGTCAGTAACTCATGCAAATGTTTATTCAGCTTTTGATTAAAAAAAAAGAAAACGGCTGGGCGCGGTGGCTCAAGCCTGTAATCCCAGCACTTTGGGAGGCCGAGACGGGCGGATCACGAGGTCAGGAGATCGAGACCATCCTGGCTAACACGGTGAAACCCCGTCTCTACTAAAAATACAAAAAACTAGCCGGGCGAGGTGGCGGGCGCCTGTAGTCCCAGCTACTCCGGAGGCTGAGGCAGGAGAATGGCGGGAACCCTGGAGGCGGAGCTTGCAGTGAGCTGAGATCCGGCCACTGCACTCCAGCCCGGGCTACAGAGCAAAACTCCGTCTCAAAAAAAAAAAAAAAAAAAGAAAACGCGGAATTTATAAAGATAAGGATTCATTCCTGCTGCCCTGGTTTGTTTGTGGTGGGAATAAGATTTGAGACAAAAATCAGAATACCTCAGGGCCACAGAGGAGATAAAAGTGACAGGGGGTTAGGGAGTGGGGGATCGTGTGGAAAGGTAAGAAGAGGACCTCAGGCTTCTGGCCGCAAAACAAAAACTAAGGGATTCCAAATCGGCGAGCATGGAAGGAGAGGACAGGGTATTCTAAATGGATGAAAGTGTAGGGGCAAAGGTGTGAAGGCCTTCTTGCCTATTTTGGAGGTTATAGTTAACACGTTTGTATTTTTTAAGGAGAATGTGGCAAATAATCTTTCAGCATATTTCTTATTATCTAAAGATAGTAAAGTTAATATGCTAAGCATATTAGATTCCTTCCCCAAAAAAGTTTTTAAGGAAGAAGCAGGGAATTTGGGAAACCTAAATGTGAAAACAATCACTGGCAAACAGCATATTTATGTGGGGGGAAATGATCAAGTGTCTTGTTAGCTAAGGCAGTTGTTCCCAGTACCAGCCAACTCAGACTTGGTCTCTATCCTTTAGCAGCTGCTAATCTGTTCTGTTGACTCAGACATCGTGGATCTCTGCTTTAATATCTCACTGCACTAAATGTCCTTTCACACAAACCTCCCTCCTTAGACCTGGAGCTACAGTTTTTTTTAAGTCCTACTTACAAAACCAGCTCTAACCCCCAAAATGAAGTCAAAGGGCACACTGGTGATACAGGGATTCTTTAATATAGATTTTCCTAGTTCACTTTTTTTTTCTTTTTCTTTTTTTTTTTGAGATGGAGTTTTGTTCTTGTCACCCAGGCTGGAGTGCAGTGGCGGGATCTTGGTTCACTGCAACCTCTGACTCCCGGGTTCAAGCGATTCTCCTGCCTCAGCCTCCCGAGTAGCTGGAATTACAGGCACCCACCGCTACACCTGGCTAAGTTTTGTACTTTTAGTAGAAACGGGGGTTTCATCATGTTGGCCGGGCTAGTCTCGAACTCCTGACCTTGGTTGATCCACCCACCTTGGCCTCCCAAAGTGCTTGGATTACAGGTGCGAGTCACTGCGCCCAGCCTCCTAGTTCACATTTTTAAGGTTACCTCCTCTCAATTTCTGAGACTGGTAAAGGTGGGAGACTACACAGAGGTTAGTGACTGGTCACTCTTATACCAGCAGAGTATAACACATCATGTGCACAAATATGAATCTGACACACATATGAAAACCAAATGTATTGTAAAGTTTGTTTTAGGAACAATACTGATAGAGGTAACTTGTTTCACTTTTTCTATATGCCAGGTAAGGTGCTAAATTCTTTTCAGGCATTTTTCCCCTTTATTGTTATAGAGACTGTATCTGGTAGTGATGGTATTAGCCCACTTTAACAGGTCAGGAAGCCAAGGTTTAGGTAGTTGCCCAAGATCACACAGCTAAGAAATGTGGAAGCTGGTATTTAAGCTCAGTGGACTTCAAAGCCTGTGCTCCTAACCCTTCAGTCATTTGATTGATTGCCAGAATGTAGAAAGGAGATTGCTGAGAATTCAAGAATTACTCTTTACATCTCTGGTTTGGCAACAGTACAACTGGTTCTATCCCGCTGTGCTAAAAACTATATAGATGGAGGAAGGGAATATTTCTGTTAGGCAGAAAAATTTGCATTTGGATTTCTGAATTATCTAAGTGTAGATGTGTAGTTTACTAGGGCTGCCATAACAAAGTACCACAAACTGGGTGGCTTAACCAACAGAAATCTATTATCTCATAGTCCTGAAGGCCGGAAGTCTGAAGTCAAGGTGTTGGGTGAGTTGGTTCCTTCTGAGGGTGTGAGGAAGAATCCATTTCACGCCTCTTCCCTAGCTTCTGGAGGTTTGTTGGCAATCTTGGTGTTCCTTGACTTGTGTTAGCATAACTCCAGTCTTTGCATGATGTTCTTTCTGTGTGCATGTCTGAGTTTGCTTCTGAATGTTTCCTTTTTGTAAGAATATCAGCCATATTGGATTAGGGGCCCACCTGCTCCAGTATGACCTCGTCTTAACTGATTACATCTCCAACAAACCTATTCCAAATCAGGTCTTATTCTGAAGTAGAAGGTGTCAGGATTTCAACATGTGAATTTTGAGGGAACACAGTTCAACTCATAACAGATGACAAAGAAGGAGGAGATATAGAATGATCAAATGAAAGAAAGCATTTTTGAGATGAACTGCAAAAAAACTTACTTGGAAGACCAGAGCTGGAGAGAAAAACCGGGCTGAGACATAATCATGATTTTATATCATGGAGTGGTCAGGAGGACCCAACTGTGCAGGGTTAAAATTCCAGCTTACTTTGTGACCTTTGGCAAGTTATTTTCTTTCTGAGCTAGTAAAATGGTGGTAATGCTATAATATTTCTGTGAGGATTAAATGAGATAGGCATTTAAAGTGTTTACCATTATGCCTGTAAAGTAATTTACCTTATAAAGAACTTCACATGAAAATACATGGAAAGGTTCTTAAATATTACCTTTCTCCTGTCCTAAACCATCCAGCACTTAGTACAGTGAATTGCATAATGGAGGCTAAACACATGTGTACTGAATGAATTCACTGAGTGAAATAAGATTAAAGAAACCTCTTGGGGCCGGGTGCTGTGGCTCAGCCTGTAATCCCAGCACATTGGGAGGCTGAGGCGGGCAGGTCATGGGGTCAGGAGTTGGAGACCAGTCTGGCCAACATGGTGAAACCCCGTCTCTACTAAAAATACAAAAATTAGCCGGGTGTGGTGGCAGGCGCCTGTAATCCCGGCTACTCGGGAGGCTGAGGCAGGAGAATCGCTTGAACCCGGGAGGCGGAGGTTGCAGTGAGCCGAGATCACGCCATTGCATTCCAGCCTGGGCCACAGAGCAAAACTCCATCTCAAAAAAAATAAACAAAATTAAAAAAAGCCTCTTGGGTAGATGTCATACTTAAAGGAAAGCCATGTTGAGGACTATCATAATAAATTAGCATCTGTTGTGAGTTAGTTGGAAGCTTTGAGCATCCCAGGAAATCACTTTTAATTTGAAAACTTCAAGTGTTCTACCTTTGGGGTAGGGAGTAGAAACTAAATACAATGGATGAGTGATAAGAAATAGGAGAAGAAATTTAAAAATACTATACTGCTGCAACTCAGGAACATATAGGCTTAACTCTCATTTATTATACCATGTAGTTTTAAACATAATGAAGAAAAATTAGTCATAGCTGAAGAAAGATTTGACTAGAATCCCATTACATCGAAGGAAGAATTAAAGGAAAAAGAGAAGTAGCAAAGAGAGAAAAAAACAGAAAATAAGAAAGCAGATGGATTAGCAAGAGTGGAATAGACTAATAAAGGCTGTCGGTAGTAGCTTGTAAAGTTACATGTTTATTAAGTGAAAACAAGGTTGTAGGGGAGAATGGGGTTAGATGATTGTATAGCTAAGTATGAAGCCTGTGCCAATAGCTTATATTTTTGGAGGGTTTTGTGCAATTATCATCTAAGTTTTCACAAGTCTTAGTAAGAATATATCTTCACCTACTTGTTTTGTAGTTTTTATCTGGTGTTTTTTTTTCTTTCTTTCTTTGGAAACAGGATCTTGCTGTGTTGCACAGACCGATCTTGAACTCCACTGTGCCCAACCATCCACTTTTTTTTTTTTTTTTTTTTTTGCTACCAGATGTTACCCAGAACTCTTGGGTGCTGTAACAGCACACTACAGGGCTGACTTAGAGTTCATGGAAACTAAACAAACAAACTATGAAATATAATTAGAGATAATACTTCATAAGTATTATCCCATGTAGCTGGGATTACAGGCGCCTGCCACCAAACCTGGCTGATTTTTATTAATAAACTAATTATAAACCAACTACACAGTTTTTTGTTGTTGTTGTTGTTGTTGTTGTTGTTGTTGTTTGAGATAGAGCCTCACTTTGTCGTCCAGGCTGGAGTGTAGTGGCACGATCTCGGCTCACTGCAACTTCTGCCTCCCGGGTTCAAGCAATTCTCCTGCCTCAGACTCCCAGGTAGCTGGGATTACAGGCACCTGCAACCACGTCTGGCTAATTTTTGTATTTTTAGTAGAGATAGGGTTTCACCACATTGGCCAGGCTGGTCTCAAACTCCTGACCTCAGGTGATCCACCCGAATCAGCCTCCCAAAGTGCTGGGATTACAGGCATGAGCCACTGCACCTGGCCGCTACACAGTAATTTATAAATGAAATAAAGAGTAGTGGCGGGTAGAGCAAAGCTTAAATTAACATTAAATTGATTCCCTTAGGATACAAAGAGGGCTTGTGTGGGTGAGACTCCAGCCCTCTCTGCTGCTTCCTCTGCTGTTATCTGTGCAACGTTTCTTTTGAAAATGGGTCCTGATGCTCTAAAATGTATTTGATGCCTGCACTTCTTATTAGGGAATCATTAGAATGAAGTCAGTACCACTCCTATCCTTATAACTGAAACTACATTAAAAAAAAAAAAAGTCCTATTTTTATAACTGGTTCTAACACTACAAATGAATGTGAAGGGCAGACTGGTGATTCCAGGACTCCTTGATGTAGATTCTCCTCTCTACCATTTTCTGACTCTGTAGCCTTGGTCAAGAGACTTCCAATCTCTGGATCTCAGGTACTTCATCTGCAAAATGAAGTAGGCGATTATACGAGATACCTTTAAGCACTTTTTCGGTTTCAGTATTCTACATCATTATTTTCAAACAATTTTCACTGTTAGTAAATGTTGAACATCTATGCTGTCTGCTATATTAGTTTTCTGATTTCACTTGACTTTATCCACATGACTATGAGCTGCAGTTAATGCCCGCTTCCCTCCTATGTCTCCATCTTACAGATGATGTCTTTATTTGTAAATAACAGCTATTGCTTTTTAAATATTAGAACCAGGCCGGGCGCGGTGGCTCAAGCCTGTAATCCCAGCACTTTGGGAGGCCGAGGCGGGCGGATCACGAGGTCAGGAGATCGAGACCATCCTGGCTAACATGGTGAAACCCCGTCTCTACTAAAAATACAAAAAACTAGCCGGGCGTGGTGGCGGGCGCCTGTAGTCCCAGCTACTCGGAGGCTGAGGCAGGAGAATGGCCTGAACCTAGGAGGCGGAGCTTGCAGTGAGCCGAGATCGCGCCACTGCACTCCAGCCTGGGTGACACAGCGCGAGACTCCGTCTCAAAAAATAAATAAATAAATAAATAAATAAATAAATAAATAAATAAATATTAGAACCAGTAAGCATGTTCATTGTAGGAGATTTGAATAATACTGTATCAGTGATAATTCTTTCCAAGCAGCAGAATGAGCTGTGGCCAACATTTAAAAAATGAATTTGTTGGAAATGTACTGGATGGCTCAGAGAATAGAACAGTTTGTTTGAGCAGCCAGGTCTAGGGAATAGTAAGAATAGAATGGTTTGTTTGAGCAGTCAGGTCTAGGGAATCGTAGGAATGGAATAGTTCCAGGGGTCTTGGTTATAGGACCTCATCAAAAGTGTCTTAAGGCAGTGCTTTACAAAATGACTATCTATCTGATGATTTTTCACTCAATTCATCACAGATTATTAGTTTAATAAAATACAACAAATATTAATTAGTGGGAGGTTCTGCAAGACTATCCTTCTTACAGATAACTAATGTACCTCTGAAAATGTATCAAAACAAAAAATAACTACCTGAAGACACGGGAGAGTGACAGAATTTGGGGATAGATGTGGGGACCAACACCAAGAGGAAGGAATGACACTGGCTTATTTTCCATTTTTATGAGTGTTAGCATGAGGACACCCTTAGTCAGTGCTACATGGAACAACTAATAGAGTTCCTCAGTTGTAATGCCTTAAAAACCAGAGCACAGAGTTGTATTAGTCAGGGTTCTCTAGAAGGACAGAACTAACGGAATATATATATTTGTACATATATAAAAAAATAACATATTATAATATATATTATATTTTATGTGTTATGTGTTATGTGTGTTATATGTTATGTATGTTATTATATATTATATTATATAAAATATAATATATAACATATATACATATATAACATATAAAATATTATATATATAGTATATATATGTATATTTTTTGAGACAGAGTTTTGCTCTGTTGCCCAGATTGGAGTGCAATGGCATGATCTCAGCTCACTGCAACTTCTGCCTCCTGGGTTCAAGCGATTCTCCCTGCTTCAGCGTCCTGAGTAGCTGCGATTACAGGCATGCACCACCATGCCTGGCTAATTTTTATATTTTTAGTAGAGATGGGGTTTCACCATGTTGGCCAGGCTGCTCTCAAACTTCTGACCTCAGGTGATCCACCCACCTCAGCTTCCCAAAGTGCTGGGATTACAGGCATGAGCCACTGCACCCGAACCATATATATAAGGGGAATTTATTAAGTATTAACTCACACAGTCACAATGTCCCACAATAGGCCATCTGCAGGTTGAGGAGCAAGGAGAACCAATCTGAGTTCCAAAACTCAGATTTTCAAGGGCAGGATGTTCAAGGGCAGGAAGCATCCAGCATGGAAGAAAGACATAGGCCAAGAAGCTAGGCCAGTTTCTCTTTTCACATTTTCTACGTGCTTATATTCTAGCCAGACTGGCAGCTGATTAGATTGTGCCCACCCAGATTAATGGTGGGTCTGCCTTTCCCGGCCCACTGACTCAAATGTTAATGTCTTTTGGCAACACCCTCACAGACACACCCAGGATCAATACTTTGTATCCTTCAGTCCAATCAAGTTGACACCCAGTATTAACCATCACAAGAGTTTAGAATAACCATGACACTGGAAATTGAAGAAAGTAGGGAAATCCTAGAAAGGAGAGAGCCAGAGAGGGGAAAACCAAAATTTTCCATGTATACTCTGCCTCAGTCTCTGGCTGAACCCTGAACTACACATACATAGGGTAGCACGGTGGCTTATGCCTGTAATCCCAGCACTTTGGGAAGCTGAGGCAGGTGGATCATAAGGTCAGGAGTTCAACTTGATTAAACTTGGTTAACCAAGTTGAACTCCTGACTAACTTGGTTAAACTCCGTCTCTACTAAAAATACAATATTAGTTGGGCATGGTGGAGCATTCTTGTAATCTCAGCTACTCAGGAGGCTGAGACAGGAGAAGTGCTTAAAACCTGGAAGGCGGAGGTTGCAGTGAACTGAGGTCACGCCACTGCACTCCAGCCTGGGCAACAAGAGCGAAACTCCATCTCAAAGAAAAAACAAAGAGAGAGAGAGAGAGAGAAAGAAAACAATATTCAAAACCTTCCCAAATTTGGTGAAACACATAAATTCAGGTTCAAGAAGTTCAGTGAACCCCAAGAAGAATAAATACACACACGTATACACACCTAGGCATATCATAAGTGAGATATTAAAACTCAAAGATAAAATTACAGTAGCATTTAGGGGGAAAAAAAGACGTATTACATACAGGAAACCAATAATACAAAATTCCACTAATTTCTCTCAAAAGATAGGAGCCAAATGATAACAGAATCACATCTCGAAAGGACTGAAAGACAACTTTTTACCCATATTTCTATATTCAATGAAAGGCCCTTCCAGAACGAAGACAAAATGATGACATTCAGAGCTAAACAAAAACTAACAGAACTAATCACCAGAAGATTCATACTTGAAGAAATGTTACAGAAAGTTACTCATGTTGAAGAAAAATGATACCAGATGGAAAATTTAGATGTTCCAGAAGGAATGAAGATCACTGAAAATGGTCAATATGTGAGTAAATTTCAGAATATTTTTCTTTTTGATTAAACAGTACATATGGCTAAAGTAAAAATTATAATATTGCATGATGAACTTTGTGTCTTCATAGATATAATCCGTATGACAACTAAGAATGAAGGATGAAGGGAGAAGAGGTGGCTGCTGGGTAAGGCCGTCTCTGTGAGTCTAACAACTACCTGCAAGGTTCTTACATTTTACATGAAGTGCTACAATATTAGCCCTAAGTGGACCAGGAGAGTTAAGAATGTGTGTATTGTAATCCCTAAGCAACGACTAAAAATAGTTGAAATATAGCTAAAATGATAACATATAAATTGCAATGGAATTTCAAAATATTTTTTTTCCCAAATAAGCCAAAATAAGGTTAAAAAAAAAAGAAACAAATGAATAAAAAACAGATGGGAAGATATAAGACAAATAGTAAAATGGTAGAGTAAACCCAATCCCATCAATACTTACCTTATATGTAAGTAGACGATCTTCTCAAATTAATACATGTTAATACTGGAGGAGGGGAAGTTTTTTACTTGTTTTATGAGTGCAGAATTACTTACTACCAAAGCCTGACAAAAGAAAATAAAAAGAAATTACAGATCAACATTACTCATAAGCATATACAAAAAAATCTTTAACAAAATATTAGCAAAATTATCCAGCAATATATAAAAAAGAGAATACATCTTGACCAAGCAAGATTTATCTCAAGAATGCAAGGTTAACATTAGACAGTTAACATTAGACAATTGATCAGTATAATTTATTATATTAACAGAATAAAGAAGAAAAACCATGTACAATAGATGCAGAAGTACTATTGGATAAAATTCAACACAAATTCATTTTAAAATTTCTCAACACATTAGGAATAGAAGGTAGCATCCTTAATTTTCTGAAAGGCACATGTGAAAACTCTACAGCTAACTTCGTACTTTATAGTGGAAGACCAAGTGTTTTTCCTGTGAGATTGGGAACAAAGTGAGGCACTCATTCCCACCACATTTATTCACCATTTTACTGGGCATCCTAGTCAGTGCAATAGAATAAGTGAAAGAAACAAAATCGTACATTTCAAAAAGGAAGAAGTAAAACTCTATTCACAGATGGCATAATTGTTTATGTAGAAAATCTAATAGAATCTATACAACAATGACTAGAACTAATGAGGGAATTTAGCAAGATTGCAGGATACCATATTCATACAAAAGTTCATTTACTTTTATATATAATCAGCAAATTGTTGGAAATTTAAATGTAAAAATACGATTTTTACTAGCTTCTAAAACTAAGGTATTTTGGAATAAATTTAACATGAGGCATATAATACCTACACCGTGAAAAATGTGAAAATGTTATGAAAGAAATATCTTTATAATTGGAGAGATATACCGTGTTCATGGATTAAAAGCTTAATAGTGATTCAATATCAGTTCTCCCCAAATTGATACATGGAGTCAAACAAATACCAGTAAGAATTCCACCAGGTTGTTTGGAGAATATGAGAGCTAATTGTGACATTTCTCTAGAAATTCAAAGTACCAAAATATTCAAACCACTCTTGAAAAGAAGAACGTAGTTGGACACTTTTTACCGCCTGACTTCAAACACGTCGGGTCTTGATATGCAATGGAAGCAAGTGAGTGGAAGAAGCCAGCACCACCTAAAACCTCTTCTGGTGAGAGTGGCAGCATTCTTGAGGAGTGGGGATGATATTCTAACTACAATGTCTTATACCTGGCTCCAGTGGTATTGGCAGCATGTGCTGGAGATGTACGTCCAGCAGGGTTGCAGTGCTATGCATACTGGACTACTTAGGTGGTGTGACTTTAGGCACTTCGCCTCTAAGTGGTATGCGTGATCCTCCTGATGATACTATGTGTTACCTAATAATCAATGATAAATTCATTTTCTGCTTAAATTAGCCAACATTGCTTTTTTAAATTAGCAACAGGGAACCCTGACTGATAGAAGTGCTAGGAAGAAAAATAGAAAGGTGAAAGGACAAAGGATGACTGGGGCTGTATTTGGATAAGGTGATAAGAATGAATTTCTTAGCTGGGCACCGTGGCTCACGCCTGTAATCCCAGCACTTTGGGAGGCTGAGGCAGGTGGATTACCCGAGGTCGCGAGTTCAAGACCAGGCTGACCAACATGGAGAAACCCCATCTCTGTTAAAAATACAAAATTAGCCGGACATGGTGGCACATGCCTGTAGTCCCAGCTACTCGGGAAGCTGAGGCAGGAGAACCGCTTGAACCCAGGAGGCGGAGGTTGCGGTGAGCCAAGATGGCACCATTGCGCTCCAGCCTGGGCAACAAGAGTGAAACTCCATCTCAAAGGAAAAAAAAAAAAAGAATGAATGTCTTGGTCAGGTGTGGTGGCTCACGGCAGTAATCAGTAATCACAGCACTTTGGCGAACCAGGGCAGATGGATTGCCTGAGTCCAGGAGTTTGACACCAACCTGGGCAACATGGTGAAACCTCATCTCTATTATTAAATAAATAAATAATAAAGAGTGAATTTCTCTGAGGAGGTAGCATTTAAACAAAGACTATATTACTCCATTTTAGTTTGTAAAGAAAAAAAATACTCTATATGTGTATATATGTCTATGAATAGATAATTGTGGTAGGCTGATAATGGATTCCAAAGATACATCCACATCCTAATCCCTGGAGCCTGTAAATGTTACCTGATATGAAAAAAAGGGTCTGTGCAGATGTGATTAAATTGGAGAACTTGAGATGAAGAGATCATCCTGGATTATCCATGTGGGCCCTAAATTCATTCAAAATATCCTTACAAGAGACTGGCAAACGAAGATTACACACGGAAGAGAAGAGCCACAGTGATCCCAGAGACAGAGATTAGGGTGATGCGGCCCAAAATGCCAATAGTCACTAGAAGCTTCAAGGGGCAAGAAACAGACTCTTCCCTAGAGCCTCTAGAGGGAACATGATCCTGCTGACACCTGATTTTGGCTCAGTGAAACTCATGTTGAACTTCTGGCTTCCAGGACCTTGTTCTAAGCTACCAAATTTGTGATGATTTGTACAGCAGCCCCAGAAAACGAACACAGTAATAATATTTGATTATAAAATTGATGATCTGAAGGGAGAATGACAGGTAGAGATTAGAGGAAGAGAGGAGGATAGGGATATGAATAGCCTTGATGTAAATTAAAAATAGATGGACACATAAGAACACAGATTCTTTTTGAGAACATAAAGAACAAGATTTGCATTAAACGTGCAAGAATGATTGCAAATGGGGAGAGGAATGAGAATGGAGATACAAGGAAATAGATGGCAACAGAAATGAAACATTCAGTTGGCAAGATACAGTTGGCAAGATTCGGTTGGCAAAAATTCAGATGGCAAGGTACAATTAGGGATACTTCCTATAAGATGGAGGGGAAAAAAAGAAAAAATAATAACTAGGCAGGCGGGGCGGCACATGCCTATAGTCCCACCTACTCAGGAGGCTGAAGTGGGAGGATCAGTTGAGCCCAGGAGGTTGAGGCTGCAGTGAGCCATGATAGTGTCATGGTAGTGGTAGCTTGGGCAACAGAGTGAGACCCTGTCTAAAAAAAAAAAAAAAAAAAAAAGAGAGAGAGAGAAGAAAAAGAGAAATAAGTAAGAGGACCAGTTTGGGTGACCCAACATCCACATAAAGCACAGTCCAGAAAGAAAATAAAAGAGGAAATGTAATCATCAAATAAATCGTTCAATAAAATTTCCCTCTACAGATGTTAGATTGAAGAGAAAGCATAGAGTTAAATGAGATTGGAGAAGCTGTCAGGGGTTAGATCATAAAGATTTCACAAGGCTACTTTAGGGAACCTTTGCTAGAGTGAAACTTTTCTTTTCTCTTTTCTTTTCTTTTTTCTTTTCTTTTCTTTTAGACAGGGTCTTGCTCTGTTGCCAGGCTGGAGTGCAGTGGTGTGATCTCGGCTCACTGCAACCTCCACCTCCTGGGTTCAAGCGATTCCACTGCCTCAGCCTCCTGAGTACCTGGGACTACAGGCGTGGACCACCACGCTGGCTAATTTTTTGTATTTTAGTAGAGATGGGGTTTCACCATGTTGGCCAGGATGGTCTCGATCTCCTGACCTCGTGATCCGCCCACCTGGGCCTCCCAAAGTGCTGGGATTACAGGTATGAGTCACCGCGCCCAGCCTAGAGTGGAACTTTCTGTTCAGAGTGGTTCTCCAGGTTCTCCTTCACAACTCGCCCACTGGGGAATTTTTACATAACCTTCAAGAACCAAAGTAACATCACTTCCTCAGGAAGTCATCCAGGACCCATTTGCCAAAGTAAATGGTTCTTGCAATATGTTTATATACAACCGATTGCATTATAATAGATTATTAGTGTGAATTTCATCTGCTAGAAGGTGTGCTACTTGAGGGCAGAGTCTGGTGGGTTCATTCATCTTTAAATTGATAATGCCTGGCACAAAGTGCTAATTCAGTCTTTTGTTTTGGTTTGGCTTCAAATCAAGAATTTCCCAGTCCTTAAACTTTTATTTATTTATTTATTTAAGAAGGAGTTTCACTTTTTCACCCAGGCTGGAGTGAAGTGGCCCAGTAATTACAAATTTACTATCCACCATCCCATGTATTGGAATCAACCTTGTACAGTGGATCTGAGGCAGATTCTCAGTCGATAAAGCCACCCTCACACAATTCTTTGGGATCTTGCCTCACTGTAACCTCTGCCTCAAACGATTCTCCTGCCTCATCCTCCTGAGTAGCTGGGATTACAGGTGCCTGCCACCACGCCCAGCTATTGTTTTTTTTTTTTTTTTTTTTGCAGTTTTAGTACAGACGGAGTTTCACCATGTTGACCAGGCTGGTCTAGAACTCCTGACCTCAGGTGATCTGCCCACCTTGGCCTCCCAAAGTGCTGGGATTACAGGCATGAGCCACTGCGCCCAGCTAGTCCTAGTCCTCAAGATTTAACACTTCCCAAATGGTAAAAAAGGTGAAAATAAGTGAAACCTATTTTTTGTGCAAGAAAACTGTGAGTGTGAGAGTAAGGTAGTAGCCATCATGTTCATGTGCTAGCTACTAACTCACTTTATCGCCAATGCTCACAGCCACCCTACAAGATAAACATTATAATCTCAGTTGTACAGATAGAGAAACTGACCTTGTCATCCAAAGTTACACACAGCCAGTAAGTGCTCTGACTTGAAACCCCGGCACCTGCCTCTAGAGGTCGCACTCCTAGCCACTTCACCATGCTTCGTTAGTATTCTTGCAAATATTTTTCGACTACAGGTGCTTCATATTGGTGAATTCATTTCCAGTTCAATAGTGTCTGGCTTCAATAATTACGAACACTACCGCATTTACCCACTGTGAAAAATAATTCACTCTTTCAAAGGTCCTGTATAAACCTAATTTTCTAATTCACTTTTGTGTCTTTCAGTTGACGTACTCCCTACCTTCTCTGTTTCTACATAAGCTTCTTTCTTTCGTTTCGTAGGAATAAATTGAACTTATTTTAAGATAGAAGGGGGTACAACTGTATGGAATATAGACTCATCTTTTTTCACTCTCTCTCTCTCACAGAATGAAAAAGGACACCATGATATAGCAGCTGAGGTGGTGGATTAAGATAATGGGGGGGGCAAAAAAAAAAAAAAAAAAAAAAAAAAGGAGCCTTGCTCCACCCCTGCCCCGCCCCCGGCCGCCTCCCGGGGACGCAGAGTCCTGGAAGGCTTTGCGGAGCTCCGGGCTGGGCGGATCGCTGCCCACAGGGAGTCGGGAATGCCAGGTTCCAGCTGAGCAGCGGTCGCCCGCCGGAGTGCCAGTGGCTCCTTGGAGGTCGAGTCCAAGGACGTGGCTTGAACCCGGGAGGTGGGGCGCAGGAGTCCACGCACCGGCGATGGACGCGCCGGGTGACCTGGAGGGCCCACGCGCACCAGGAGGTGACCATGAATTGCGTGGCCGGGAGCCCAGAGCCCAGCGGCGGCTTCGGGCCTGTCTCTTTAGCAACGACTGAATTGCTTTTAGCTTGATTCGTTTCCGAGAGATTGGAAAAGGCTGGGGCCTGATCGTGGGGTTCGGGCCAGCGTTTCTTTTCTCTCTGGGCGGGGCAAAGTTCCAGGACTGGATGTGTGTCACGGTATCTAATGACTTTCTAACCTATGCCTCTGCTTTTGAGTACTATGTGTTTAATGCATTCAAATAAGTATGCCATTAGGCAAATGTAAAACGTTACCTTTCAAGTACCCAGTGTTGTTGCCTTTGTTTTTAACTTTCATTTCTCTTTCTCATCTACTACAGTTTACAAAGATTCATTAGACTTCCTCATATTGCACAGATTTTTTTTTCCCCCTTCTGGACTGCAATGGCAACTTCTGACAAATAGAGCAAAGCAAATATATTTTTCTTAAGTTTTTCCTAAAAACAGTTTAATTTATAAATGGCTGATGGATTTGCTTGGATATTTGGAACTCTGAGTAATTGATTTAGTGTTTTTAAATGACAATTTAGCCCTGGAAATAAGTGTTAAATTAGCTGATGCAAAAGACTAGTAATTAGGGTAAGAAAAGTATTGATTTGTGAATTTTGGGACTTGTCTATCCAGAAGCATACCATTGTAAATATTACTTCACCAGCTGAATGATTTCGCTTGTTTTCTCCTACTTACACTTCATTTGACTTCAATATTGCCTTAGAAATCTTTGTGGGTTTTTTGTTTGTTTGTTTGTTGATACAGAGTCTCCCTCTGTCGCCCAGGCTGGAGTGCCCTAGCGCGATCTCCGCCCACTGCAAGCTCGGCCTCCCGGTTCCCGCCATACTCCTGTCTCAGCTTCCCGAGTAGCTGGGAGTACAGGCGCCCGCCACCACGTGCCCGGCTAATTTTTTTGTATTTTTAGTACAGACGCGGTTTCACCGTGTTAGCCAGGATGGTCTCTATCTCCTGACCTCATGATCCGCCTGCCTCGGCCTCCCAAAGTGCTGGGATTACAGGCGTGAGCCACTGCGCCCGGCCAGAAATCTTAATAAGTTAACATTACATGCTTGAAACATTGAGTTCATGTAGCATATGATTCAAGTAACTTGAGAAAATAAGGACATTATGCTTCAGAGAGCATCACCCTTTGGAGATCACCCTGCCACCTCATCTTTCTTGAAGGGTTATTAAAGACCAGAGAAACAGACTTTAAAGTGAAGGCGAAACAGATCAGATAGCTTGATGATTTCTGCATTTAAATTCTAGTAAAGAATAGTATGTAAATGAAAGCAGTATGTTTTCAAAACTGCAGTAATGTACAGGATCGTGTTCCGTTTGATCAAATGTGCTATATTCAAAATAGCCCTAAGCTCAGCAAATGCTATCTTCAGAGTGCAACACATGTGCACAGAAATCACATTTGTGTACTTTGATCAGTAGTCTCAATTATATACCTAATTGCTGCATGTTTGCATTCAAGGTGATGATGCTGCAGGAAGTGCAGGAGAGACTCCCAGGTGGCTTTCGAGAGAACAGGTTTTTGTACTGATATCGGCAGCTTCGATGAACTTAGGTTCCATGATGTGCTATTCTATACTTGGACCCTTTTTCCCCAAGGAGGTAAGACATTTTTAAATCCTTAGTGTGGGGAAAAGAAAGAGAGATCAGACTGTCACTGTATCTATATAGAAAGAAGTAGACATAAGAGACTCCATTTTGTTCTGTATTTGAGATGCTGTTAATCTGTGACCCTACCCGCAACCTTGTCCTTGCAAGAGACATGTGCTGTGGTGACTTAAGGTTTACCGGATTTTGGGCTGTGCAGGGTGTGCTTTGTTAAACAAGTGCCTGAAGGCAGTATGCTTGTGAAAAGTCATCACCATTCTCTTAATCTCAACTACCCAGGGACACGTACACTGCCAAAAGTCGCAGGGACCTCTGCCTAGGAAAGCTAGGTATTGTCCAAGGTTTCTCCCCATGTGATAGTCTGAAATATGGCCTCGTGGGAAGGAAAAGACCTGATTGTCCCCCAGCCTGACACCCGTGAAGGGTCTGTGCTGAGGAGGACTAGTATAAGGGGAAAGAAGGTCTCCTGGCAGTTGAGATAGAGAAAAGCATCTGTCTCCTGCCTGTCCCTGGGCAATGGAACATCGGTGTAAAACCCGATTGTTCTGTTTACTGAGAAAGGAGAAAACCGCCTTAGGGCTGAAGGTGGGACGTGCTAGCGGCAATGCTGCTCTTTATGCACTAAAAAGGTTTATGGAGATGTTTGCATATGCATATCAAGGCACATCACTTTTCCTTAAACTTATTCATGTCACAGAGATCTTTATTCATATGTCTTACTGCTGACCTTCTCCCTATGATGATCCTATTATCCTGCCACTTCCCTTTTTCTAAGATGGTAAAGATAATTATCTATAAATACTGAGGGAACTCAGAGACCGGTGCCGGCGTGGGTCCTCTGTATGCTGAGCGCCGGTCCCCTGGGCCCACTTCTTCTTTCTCTATACTTTGTGTCTCATTTCTTTTCTCAAGTCTCTCGTTCCACCTAATGAGAAACGCCCTCAGGTGTGGAGGGGCAGGCCACCCCTTCACTTAGGAGCTCTGTTTTTCTTTTTTTCTTTTTTTTTAAGCCGTTTGAATTATTTTATTTTATAGTATATAAAATGTAAAAATCTACATATAGGACAGATGGTGTATAGAACTCCAGCCAACAGAATACTTCTTATAGAATGCTTGATACCAGGGAAAAAAAATCCAGTCAGAAAGAACATCTTCTTGGGAGGTAATTCACCTAAAAGTAGTTGATCTTCTGAGAATTACTTTGCTTACCCTGTAGTCTGATTAATCTTTATTTGGTTTCTGCAACTGAAAAGAAAGGAGTGCACTGAATAACTGAGATTCAAATATCACTGCAATAGGTCTGTGTTAAGACAGTAACTATTTTCTTGAGGTTTTATCCACATTTTAGAATTAGGACGTTTTGATTCCTGTCCCCGCTTCCTTTTTTTTTTTTTCTTTTGAGACAGTTTCGCTCTTGTTGCCCAGGCTGGAGTGCAATGTTGCGATCTCAGCTCACTGCAACCTCTGCCTCCCTGGTTCAAGTGATTCTTCTGCCTCAGCCTCCCGAGTGGTTGGAATTACCGGCGCCTACCACCACGTCTGGGTAATTTTTGTAGTTTTAGTAGAGGTGGGGTTTCGCCATGTTGGGCAGGCTGGCCTCGATCTCCTGACCTCAGGTGATCTGCTCACCTTGGCCTCCCAAAGTGCTGGGGTAACAGGTGTGAGCCACCATGCCCAGCCCCTGCCCCACTCCATATTCCCTCTTTTAACTTGAATTTCTTACGGACTCTAGCAGCAATGTTTATGCAAGGGAGGAATTCTGATTAATAGGGCTTGTTCCTTCTAGGCATAGCCTTTTATATGGCGTTAGGATTTATTGACACAGATTCAAAGATTATAATCCCTAGAAAGTCCAACTGGATTCTAGATGTCAATAGGATATAGTATGAAATGAATATGACTGGCTTGGAGTGTAGACAACATATCCATGTGTTTTATTTTGTTCTTTTTGCCAGATCCTTGGTTCATAGTGCAGTGGCGGCTTCATAGTCCTCCAGCTGCCTTTAAAACATGTAGTCCTTCGTTCTGTGTGATACAAAAGAAGATAAAGTGGCTTCTCTGCTAAAGGAACAATATTGCCATGTACCCATACAGTGCTCTCTGGCTTTTAGTACACATTACCCCTCATTTATCCATTTGATCCCTGCAACAACTGCATACAGAATGTTGAGAATCTCAGCATGTTGCAAATGAAGAAACAGTCTCAGAAGCTGTGACTTGCCCAATTCAATTCTATTAAGTAGAGGTTTAATGAGTTCCTTCTCTAGAGCAGGCAAAGCATGGGATGTGTTAGGGTAAAATAAAAAAACAGGGAAATGGTTCTCTCTTGTCCACCCATTGGGAGTGAAAAAATATGGGGGAAAGAAAAGGTTCCAATGATTTGGATATCCCTTAAGAAAAGGATTTCCAGAATGTTATAAGACTGTTTTTTTTTTTTTTTTTTTTTTCTGTTTTTACATTATCATTTTCTTCTGGCTTCCCTCTATCCATACTAATGTTATAAGACCCTCGAAAGAAGAATGGTTAATTGTGTCATACATGGAGTGGGGATAGGAGAAGAAAGGGCGGTACTGAAAGGAACTCTCAGGATAAATTTAAGATGGGCCTTTTTTTTTTTTTTTTTTTTCTCTTCCAGGCTCAAGAGATCCTTTTGCCTCAGCCCCCTGAAGAGCTGGGGCACAGGCAGTGCCACCACGCCTAGCTATTTTTTTTCAATTTTTAGTAGAGTTGGGATTTCACCATGTTGCCCAGGCTGACCTTGAACTCCTGAGCTCAAGCGATCTGCCCACCACGGCCTCTCAAAATGCTGGGATTACAGGTGTGAGCCACTGCACCTGGTCTAAGGTGGGTCCTAAGAAATGTTAATTCTTATAGTGAACAGAGATGGAGGTGTTCTAGGTATAGTCACAGGAATTGCAGAGTGAATGGCATGTTCCTGGGGAACAGCAGACAGCTTCTTGATGTGGCTTGAGCCTGGGGTGAAGTGAGGTCTAATAGGAGACAGTGGATCTGAGGAGGCAGGCCGGAGATAGAAAGAAGGGCACTTGTCAAGGACTTAGTCAGTGGGCAGTCATCAGAGGTGTTTGAGCAAGACAAAGCAGTCTGGCCAGACTTGGGATTTGTAAATAATAATAATAATGCTAGGCACAGTGGCTCCCACCTGTAATCCCAGCACTTTGGGAGGCCGACGGGAGGATCACCTGAGGTCAGGAGTTCGAGACCAGCCTGGCCAACATGATGAAACCCTGTCTGTACTAAAAATACAAAAATTAGCCAGGCGTGGTGGCACGTGCCTGTAGTTCCAGCTACTCAGGAGACTGAGGCAGGAGAATCGCTTGAACCCAAGAGGCCGAGGTTGCAGTGAGCCAAGATCGCGCCACTGCACTCCAGCCTGGTGACAGAGTGTGGCTCTGTCTCAAAAAAAATTTTTTTTTAAATAATAAGAGCGTGTGGAATTGAGATGGAGAAGAATTGGAGTAAGTGAATCAACCAGTGGGAAGGGCATTTCCTAGCTCAGCTGGAACTCAGTGAGTGCAACTAACGTTAGTTTCCTCTAAGTGAATAGGGACAAAGGAAAACCAGGCTATGGGTGTGTGCTTTTTAAGCTTTTGACTGAGTGTTTTGCTTATAGAAAATGTTGACTAAAGAAAAAAGTCAAGCTTTTAAAGAATTAAAGTTCATTTTATTCAGGAGTCTTACTGAGGACTACAGGCTGAGTATTTCAGTTCCCACTTCATATACAGGTGGTGGAGATTCAGTACGCGCAAGGTCACATCATAGTTTAGGTGTAAGAGTATATCTGGTTATAGATTACGAATGTACCTTTGGTAATAGTTTATAAAAGCATAATCACAACCCTGTTAGATGTTATCTTATGTGTATGAAAAGGCAAGGCTGGGGCATTTATCATTTATTTTTATTTTTATTTATTTTTTTTTTTTGAGGCGGAGTCTCGCTCTGTCGCCCGGGCTGGAGTGCAGTGGCCGGATCTCAGCTCACTGCAAGCTCCGCCTCCCAGGTTCACGCCATTCTCCTGCCTCAGCCTCCCGAGTAGCTGAGACTACAGGCGCCCGCCACCTCGCCCGGCTAGTTTTTTGTATTTTTAAAGTAGAGACGGGGTTTCACCGTGTTAGCCAGGATGGTCTCGATCTCCTGAACTCGTGATCCGCCCGTCTCGGCCTCCCAAAGTGCTGGGATTACAGGCTTGAGCCACCGCGCCCGGCCTGGCATTTATCATTTAAGGAATGTAAAAGCTCAGGCAAGAGATGTGGGGGGCCATGTGCTCTATCCTGCTCTGTCTTCAACTCATTTGACCTCCCAAGAGCTGCATGTTGTCACAGAGTCAGGGGTTTTGTGACATTGTGCTGGCAAGCAGAAGTGAGCAAAATGTGACTTCTTATATTTGCTACTTTGTCTCGCCTCGCAGAGGGAAGGCAGAAAGAAAGGAGACAGAGGCAGGAGAGAGAACATTCTAATTTTAAAAGGTGTAAATATGAAGAGCAGGCTTTGACTTTTCATTTCTGATTAAAATCTTACGGTCAACAAATGCATTGGTGAAGCCTCACCCTTCCTCCTGCATGTTCTGCCATCTTTCTTATTAGCTAAACTAACTGGGCAAAGGAAAAACAGTGCCTTTCTTAAATTCTGGTGTGGGATTCCTACTTCTGTTCATCATTTTTCTTGCCACCCTGATCCTCGGTCAGAGAACCAGAAATTGCTTATTTATTATTTATTTATTTATTGAGACAGCCTCGCTCCGTCATGCCCAGGCTAGAGTGCAGTGGCATGATCTCGGCTCACTGCAACCTCCGCCTCCTGGGTTCAAGTGATTCTCCCACCTCAGTCTCCCAAGTAGCTGGGATTACAGGTGCATGTCACCACACCCAGCTAGTTGTTTTGTATTTTTTAGTAGAGATGGGGTTTCATCATATTGGCCAGGCTGGTCTTGAACTCCTGACTTCAGGTGATCAGCCTGCCTTGGCCTCCTAAAGTGCTGGAATTACAGGCATGAGCCCCTGTGCCCGGCCTAGAAATATGCTTTTAACAGCTGTTTTTGCTTTCCTAATGTGAAGCAGGATCCGTGTTCACAACATTTTCTTTTTGAGGATGCCGTGACCCATGTGTAGTAGAAATGTAGCACCTCATGTGTCAGCAGTCGATGTACAGCAGTAACCATTTGTTAACAGTGCACATTAAAGGTATTTTAATGAACTCTCTCGTATCCACACCGTTATTTACTGTGGTTATTAGTACATGGAAAGGGAATGGCTAGTTATGAAGCCCAAGAATTAGGGGCTTAAATCTTTCCCAAGCCATTACTGTGGAGCTGTGGGCCCATCCTCTCTGCCTTCACGCACCACCAAGTGCTTAGGGACATTTCTGAGGACTTTTCCTAGAGTAAGAGGGAGGCCCTTCCTAAAATTTAGCTTAGAACAACAGAGTTCACTTCTCTGGCTTCCTGTGGTATGACGCTATGAGAAATGTATGGTTTATTTAAAGAGGCACAGTCTGACATGGAAAAAAACATCCTAGAAAAAGACAAAGATTGAATGATGATAGTATCTTTACATGGGAAGGGATGGAGAAAATTTTTATCGTAAATTGTACTTAGAGAGAAAAGGTAAAGAAAGGCAATCATGGTTGTAGAGAATGGATGTTGAAGAGTGCAAAAGTGTGTGTGCACGTGTGCATTTCTGTATTAATTATGAAGTTATTTGCAAAAATCCAAAGCTCTGCCTAAAGGATGGATCTAAACTGGACTCTTCTGACCATAAATATTCACTGCTGGTACTATGCCTTATATATACAAGATGGTCAATATATGACAGTTCAGGCTTTCCCTTTGTAGTATGCTAAGTGGCCAGTCCTATCTTAAAGAAATTAAACTCGTATTTTGATTCCTTAAATTTCTATAGCTAGAATCTGATTTAAGGATCTGCCGTAGTTCCAGGACTTGACAAAGTTTTTTAAACTTTCTATTTTTATATGTGAATGTAGTTGTGTATCACAGTGGTAGCATTTGAAGTTCAAAAGAAGTAGATTTAGGATAAATATTACCTGTAGCAAATCTTAGGAGCTCACTGATAGAATAGGCTATAAACATTAGTAACTGTAATTGATGGATGATAAACTACCTTGGCTGTTTCAGGAGAACGTAGAATGTCAGGGGAGCATCTCTCACCTGTGTTGTTGATGACAGGAAGGAAAACTGTCTTCTCCAAACTGTCAGGTAATTGGTATTACTGTCAGAAACAGAGACCTAGACTGATTGGGCCTTGGTCTGACCCATGTGCCAACTCATGGAACTTCCTATTCTTGAGTTTGAAGACTGGCCAGGGTTTTTTGTTTGTTTCCTATAATTAAATGTGATACCCAAAAGGAAGTGTGTCTAAATCAGCTGTTTCCTCGGTCCTGTGACTATGCAATAGAGCCCAAATTTCCTTAACCAAGGCATTTTTTGTGTTTGTTTATATACTCTAATTCTGACTTTTGCCAGCTAAAGCTAACAATTCTTTATAGGCATGGTGAGTGAATTATTTTCATGTAAGAGACTATGGTTTACTATCTAAACTATTACTAGTTTCCCTTTCTTCCCCACCCCATTTATTTTAAAAGAATAATCTTTTTGAAACTGATATGCAGATAAAGTTCACAAGATGATGATGCTCTGATCTATTATTCCCATTTTTCCATATTGATGCTAATTTTTCTTTGAAACTTTGTTTCCATTTCTATTACTTAAAGGCTGAAAAGAAGGGAACCAGCAATACGATTATTGGTATGATCTTTGGATGTTTTGCTTTGTTCGAGTTGCTGGCATGCTTGGTATTTGGAAACTATGTAAGTATCAAGTTCATATGCACATCTTAATTTTTAAAAATTATATGATGAATTATTTTAGTTTACTAGTCTAGAATTTGCATCGATACTGAAATAACCATGGTTATAATTTTATAAATTGTGCCACTGTTGACAGTTCCCTCCTCAGATTTGATTGATTTTTAACTCTTTCCATGTTTTTAAGCAATGAGTACTGTCACTATATTAAAGAATTATAATATATTAACTGTACATGTCTTCCCCCATCCTATATTTTCCAATACAGTGGATTTGTTTCTATCAGTATAGACTTTCAGAAGTCATAAATTTACCACTCTTCTTTGACATTTATTATAGCTTGTACATATTGGAGCAAAATTTATGTTTGTAGCAGGAATGTTTGTCTCAGGAGGAGTTACAATTCTCTTTGGGTAAGTCATTTTCTGATTATATTTGGGAGCTTGAACAGATTTCGTAATCTATTGTTAAAGGTTCTTTAAGTCAATGGTTCCATTATTGTCTGTCAAATGCATAGCATGTGACTAATGGCAGAAGTTGAGTAAGTAGAGAACAGGGATAAATGGCATTGATTTTAAGGAAACAGGCCTCTGGGGGATCTCCTTGATGCTTGCTACTGAACCTATTCATTAGGACTCCTGTGATTGTGAGTGACAGAAACTTAACTCACTTTTCCGAGTTACGGAAACATGCTAGCGTTAGTAAAAAAATGAATTGCTTTAATAAAGTGTCAACTCAAAAAATATCAGAATACAGATTTGAAACGATATCATGAGACATTTTTCCTCTTGTGATTTGAACAAGCTCTCCCCTTTAGGTGGCAAGGTGACCCCTAGCAGTTTCAGTAGAAAGTGCCAGTTGCCTAGTAGTTCCTATTAGAGTCACAGAATGAAGCCCCACTGACCTGACCTTTGCTGATGGCTGTAGCCAGGGGGAAAGAATGTTCTGCTTGACCAGGCCAGGTCACATGCTCAGTTCAGAGCATGGAATAGAATGGTTTCCCCCATTGCTACTTCCCGAAAAAGGAAAAATGAATGCCAGTGACAAAACAGATGTGAAAGTTCTTAAGCTTAGAGTTCTTAAACCAGCAGCATAATGCCAAATAATATGGAAGAGCTTATATAAGTACATGGGAACACAGAGGAATAACAGTACAGTAAGATTATAATGAAGTAAACTCAAGAAAACTGTTTTGTTTTGTTTTTTTTTTTTTGAGACGGAGTCTGGCTCTGTTGCCCAGGCTGGAGTGCGGTGGCCGGATCTCAGCTCACTGCAAGCCCCGCCTCCCGGGTTCACGCCATTCTCCTGCCTCAGCCTCCCGAGTAGCTGGGAGTACAGGCGCCCGCCACCTCGCCCGGCTAATTTTTTTTGTATTTTAGTAGAGACGGGGTTTCACCGTGTTAGCCAGGATGGTCTCGATCTCCTGAACTCGTGATCCGCCCGTCTCGGCCTCCCAAAGTGCTGGGATTACAAGCTTGAGCCACCGCGCCCGGCCAAGAAAACTGTTAAATGAAATGGGGTTAAAAAATTTTTGGAAGGGTCTTTTTTTTTCTTTCTTTATTCCTTTTTTTTTTTTTTTTTTTTGGTTTGAGCCCTACCATGGGAGAGATCTGAAACTGAGTTCTTTCTTCTATATGGGTCTTGTCAGAGTGATTCTACATGTTATTCTTCTTTTTCTTTTTTTTTTTTTTTTTTTTTGAGACGGTGTCTTGCCCTGTTTCCTAGGCTGGAGTGCAGTAGTGCGATCTCGGCTCACTGCAACCTCCGCCTCCCAGGTTCAAACGACTCTCCTGCCTCAACCTTCCAAGAAGCTGGGATTACAGGTGCTTGCCACCATGCCCAGTTAATTTTTGTATTTTTTAGTAGAGATGGGATTTCGCCATGTCGTCCAGGCTGGTCTCCAGCTCCTGACCTCGGGGCATATGCCTGCCTCGACCACCCAAAGTGCTGGAATTACAGGCGTAAGTCACCACACCGATTCTACATATCCTAGAAAGGTTTATTTGGTACTATCATCTGGGGGACCAGTTATATCGCAGAACAGGGCAACTAAGCTGTTGTTATGACTCAAATTGTTACCAAAAAAAGAAAAAGGGTAATTTTCTCCTACTGAAAAGACAGCAAAGCAACTCTTTTTTAAAAAATTATATTCTAAAGTGATTTATTCTAATAACTATGGGTGAGGTACTACTCTTTTTAGTGGGTACAGTTAAAAAGGAAAGAAATGAAAACTAGCTTGGCATTTGAGAATTGTCTTATTCCTTTTTAGTGTATTGGACCGAGTTCCAGATGGACCAGTATTTATTGCTATGTGTTTTCTAGTGAGAGTAATGGATGCAGTTAGCTTTGCTGCAGCAGTGACTGCATCTTCTTCTATCCTGGCAAAGGCTTTTCCAAATAACGTGGCTACGGTATTGGTATGTATTTTATAAGTATTTCCCACTTTCCTTTGAGCGTAGGCCAAAATATTTGCCCTTCCAAGTTAAAGCTGGGATCCATTCTTCTATACTTGCATTTCTGTACTCTCTGTATTATTGTTGCCTTTCACCCCGAGTTCCACTAGCAGCAAGCCTGTCAATAAATGTAACACTGGTGTTACTTAGGTGTTCTTCCTGGTTTTAGAATTCCCTGAATGGGCAGTTTGACAGGTAAATGTGGTCCAAATCAGTCATTCTTTTTACCACTTAAAAAAAAAATTTCCTTGGTAGTTTTTTTTGCTGTCTACCTGTAGCCTAGATTGTGGTTGAGCTGCCTGCAGCATTCCTCTGCCTTAGAAAAAGAGTTATCCCTAGTGGCAAAATAATCAATTCATACTGAAGTCCTTCCTCCGCTTTCCCCAGATTTATGCACGGGATCTTAGAAATCATCTCAAAGTCCTTAAGTGCTTCTGCACTGTCTATCTGAGGATGCTTTTGCATTTTGACGTAAAAATCCAAATCCTGGTGGCATCATATTGACATGTGTTTTTGTATACTGCTTAGATGCTTATAGAACTGGTATTAGTGACATATCAGATTCCCATCCCATCCATAGGCAGCTGCCTCTCTGACCCCCAAGAAGTCTTTTCTATTATAGCTCTCTCTCTCTGGGCCCATGCGCTTCTGAAAGACTCATATCAGAGTCTGTATGGCGCCCTTATAGCGTTTAATTGTTCTCTTAGACTTCAGAATCTTATCAGCTTAGTAACAAGGACTCCCTTATTTACTCATTTAATACTGTAGTTTGAAAATTTTTACTATCAGGTAAACGCTTTGCTGTGTAAATACTTATTCCCACTTTTTGTTAAGCATTTATGTATATAGCTGGATAGGTTTATGTTAGATTCTGTTGCCATTTGGCAGGTATACAATTTACATTTCCAGAAAATATATTTCTCTGGAAAGGGAGGAAAAAAAAAATATTTTTCTGAGAAGGGGCTGAGAAGAACACTAGTCTGTTGATATGCCCTATAAGATAAGGGTTTATGGCTAAGCAGGTTTGGAGAGTGCTGTCACCATGCCTCTAACTTAGAGATGCCTAGTTCCATTATCCAGACCAAATCCGTTCACTATTCGAATTCCTTGCCACTAACTATGGAACCGCTTTTTTCTATCTTTTCTTTCTTTCCTTCCTTCCTTCCTTCCTTCCTTCCTTCCTTCCTTCCTTCCTTCCTTCCTTCCTTCCTTCCTTCCTCCTCCCTCCTCCCTCCCTCCCTCTTTCTTTCTTTCTTTCTTTCTTTCTTTCTTTCTTTCTTTCTTTCTTTCTTTCTTTCTTTCTTTCTTTCTTTCTCTTTCTTTCTTTCTTTCTCTTTCTCTCTCTTTTCTTTCTTTCTTTCTTTCTTTTCTTTTTCTTTCTTTCTCTCTTTCTCTCTCTCTCTCTTTTTCTTTCTTTCTTTCTTTCTTTCTTTCTTTCTTTCTTTCTTTCTTTCTTTCTTTCTTTCTTTCTTTCTCTTTCTTTCTTTCTTCTTTCTTTCTTTCTTTCTTTCTTTCTTTCTTTTTCTTTCTTTTTCTGAGACAGGGTCTTGCTGAGTTGCCCAGGCTGGTCTTCAATTCCTGGGCTTAAGCAATCCTACCACTTTGGCCTTCCAAGGTGGCTGGGATTATGAGTGTGAGCCACCACGCCTGGCTGGAACTATTTTTTCAAACAGACAAGACTTGTTGATCTCTTAAAGAGCTGGTAGTCTGTGGAACACTCTGGAAAGCGCTACCTAATAAATTCCTACGATAATGATAATAGTCCATTGGATCTTCTGATCAGCAAGAGACACCAGTGTTGCTATACCAAGTTTCTGTATAAAATTGCAGCCAACAGCTAACACACTAACATGGTAATTGATCTGGATGGCCTTATTGTGATTAAGGAATTTCAATTTCTTTTTGAAGTATTGAAAGTTATGAATAGAATACTTTTGTGTACTCTGTAAGGTCTGAAGATATAAGGTTGCAAGCCACAGATCTCTGTTTAAGGTCCCTAAAAACTAGATTGATTTAAAATGTTGCAATATCTATAGTGGTAAACCCTTTTTTTCCATAGCATTGTTTTGTTTAACTTTAAACAAAATAATTTTATATTGTACAAAATTCAAAAGTTACAGAAGGGAACATAGAATATAGTAAATATATTCTACATATAACTGTTGCTTAGCCTTTGTATACACACCAGTTGTGCAGGTGCCCAGCCCTCCATCCCCTTAGGGAAGGCAACAGATATTGTAGGTTTCTTCCAGAGAAATTCCACATATATGTATGTACACACTGACACACACACACACACACACACTGAGAAAGAGAGAGAGAGCGCAAGCAAGAGAGCATGATTTCCCTCCCCCTTTTTTCTTTTTATTTTTTTACTTGGACAGGACTATTGCATTATCCCTCTTTTTTCTTTACACAAATGGTAGCATACCATATGTACCATTCAGCACCTCACTGGTTACACCAACAATGAAATCATCTTGGAGATCTTCCTGTACCTACATATAAGGAACTTTCTTACTCTTTACTTTTCTTACTGGCTGTATAGTATTTCACTGTGTGGATATAACCTGGTTTACTTACATCGTTGATCAATATTTAGATTATTTTCATCTTTTGCTATTGCAAAACTCTGCTATAGTGCATAAGCTTATATACATACCATGTCACATCTGCATGTCTTTACTTGTAAGTTAGTTTCTTACAAGTGGAATTCTGCGTCATGAGATATGTGCCTTAATTTGCCAAATTGCCAAATTGCCTACTGGTGTTCACTTGCTAGCATAGCGCATTCGATAGGAAATAGGTGAAAATTGGTATCTGGTGGTTTAAATTTGCTCATTTCATTTCTTTTAAAAAGTGAGGGTGAACTTCCAAAATATCTTTGTATTCCACTCTATGTGTCAACAGTTTATTTATAGCATTTGCCCATTTTTCTTTTCCTCATTGTAGCTCTCATGACGTATTTGGGGAATTAGTTCTTTGCCATTTTTTTCTCTGTTCTTCATTTATCTTTTGATTTTTTTTATGCATAGTTTCCATATTTTCACGTAATCAGATTTGTCAATCTTTTTTATCTTCTGGTGTTTTATGTCACAATTACAATACCTTCCCTATGATAACAATTTTTTAAATACTCCCATATTTTATTTTTCTAATAGTTTTATGATTTCAATATGTGCATTTAAATTTTGAGTCCATCTTGGGAGTGTGTGTATGTAAATTATGAAGAAGACAGAATTTCGTTTTTTTAGATAGTACCTTGTTAATTCTTCAAATGAAATATTTAAACTGATTTTTTCTTTTTCTCATTTTAAGGGAAGTCTTGAGACATTTTCTGGACTGGGGCTAATACTAGGTCCTCCTGTAGGTGGCTTTTTATATCAGTCCTTTGGCTATGAAGTGCCCTTTATTGTTCTGGGATGCATCGTTTTGCTGATGGTACCACTGAATATGTATATTTTACCCAATTATGGTAAGTCCACACTTATGACTCATTTTAAGAACCTTAAATATATGTTTATACCTTTGTAAGAGACCAGTTTACCAGATATTGTTTTATTTTATATAATCAAAAGTAGCTTTTAAAAATAACTGATTATTTTTTCAGTAATGCAGGCAATTAGTTTATATCAATTTCTGTAAATTAAAAATTCTTTCCAACCTTTAGAGCTAGCAAATATTTAACTTCTGATCATAAACCATTACCATATGCTGTGTCTATGAGAGATTTTCTTGGACTAAACTAAATATCAAAGCCAGAAGTTTCTGTGGGCCACACATAGCCCAGTGTTCCTAGAAGGCTATAAGCTAAGAGAATAATGCCCATCCTTCTTTCCCAGTGGTCCTTGCAGCTGTCTTCACAGAGTAGCTCAGATACAAGGATGTAGATTCAGGTGTTCTCTTTTAATAGTGTTTTTAAAAAATTATAAACTGGGCCGGACACAGTGGCTCATGCCTGTAATCACAGCGCTTTGGGATGCCAAGGCTGGTAGATCACTTGAGGCCAGAAGAGGAGTTCGAGACCAGCCTGGCCAACATGGTGAAACCCTGTGTCTACTACAAGTACAAAAATTAGCTGGGCGTGGTGGTGCACACCTGTAGTCCAAGCTACTTGGGAGGCTAAGGCATGAGAATCGCTTGAACCCAGGAGGTGGAGGTTGCAGTGAGCCAAGATTGTGCCATTGCATTCCAGCCTGGGTGACAGAGCAAGACTGTGTCTGCCCCCCCGAAAAAATTATAAACTGGTATTTAAAAAAAATCTCTAGGATTGATAATATTAAGGCTGTAAATGTAGATTTAAGTATTCCCAATTAATACTACTTTTAAAGATTGTTATTATTTGGTCAGGTACAGTGGCTCATGCCTGTAATCCCAGCACTTTGGGAGGCTGAGGCGGGTAGATCACCTGAGGTCAGGAGTTCGAGACCTGCCTGGCCAACCTGGTGAAACCCCGTCTCTACTAAAAATACAAAAATTAGCCAGGCATGGTGGTGCATGCCT